>NC_040027.1:808324-1052739 GCF_000972845.2 Larimichthys crocea | reverse complement strand
TTTCAATACCGCTCATTAAGTTAGCGGAGCGGGCTCCCCGGGAGCGGGGTGTTGACAAGGCAGAGGGGGGCGTCGGACAGACCGATGGGGGCGCAAATGTGGCCAGGACCGGCGCTGTTTTCATCAGTAGGTCAAAAATGAAATTTGCATCTCAAGTTTCAAGCCAAGGTTTGTGACAAGTCCTTAAAGTGCTCGGACAAATGAAAATTTCTACATCTCCAAATGACAACTGAGGAAACTCAAACTTATTGATGAATGATGATGATGAAGCCAATGAACACTTACTGAATAGACCTTGGGATTATGTCATTCTTCCAATTATTTAAAGTCAATCAGTTAAATTAATTTAAATATGCACTGTGCAGCCCAGTATAAAACAAATGTAGAAAGAGAAAGATTACCTAACTCCTCCTCCATGGTGCTGCCACCAACTGTGTCTTTGACTCCCAACACTCTGTTGAACAGAATGGAGAAGGCACTGCCCCACACACCTGACACAAAACAAAACACACATTCATGTAAAATGATCTGACTGTTGTGTTAAGTGGCGCTGATGAAAACATCTTTCTCACCCATCAGAAAATGAAGAGGGTTTTCCTCGTATTTTTTGACAGCCGTTCCCATGAAGAACTTGCTTCCAAACAAGTCGGGGGTCATGAAGGTGCCATACTTTGCCATCCCAATTTCATAGGGGCTGAACTCCACCCAGTCTGCAGGTTGAAATCTCAGCATTAACATAACATATTATAACACAGTTTTAAAACCAACATGTTTACTATAGTCATAACTAATAAATAGGGGTCAAAGGGCCAAAAGCTTAATTTTGTCCCAGGGCTCACAGGGTGGTTTTTCCAGCCCAGGCTACAATTTCTCTTCATGTCACCTGATTATATGCATTTGCAACAGCTTTTACAACAACAAGCTTCACATTCACATGTACACTAACACTCAAGCATGCAAGCACAAAGAGCCACATGAATGCACACAAACATACTACAGACACATGCACAGACAATAGAAATACTTAAATCTCAAGACGATATTTGGCTCTTAAATATGAGTGTAATTTCACAACTTAATCTTACGTAAGTCTTTTGGCAATATAGTATTTTCTATTAAGCTGGGTCATAAAAAGTCTATTTTTGTCACACTTTTATGATTTACAGCTGATTTACAACAGTGTCTACGACAGTCAGGTTTCCAAGTTTAGCTGTGATGGTGAGAACAATAGACAATAAATCATGAATGACTGTGGCCTCACAATGATGAATATCAAAGTGACACTGAATAATATGAAACAATCAGAAATGGAATGCTTGTAAGCAATTTTCTATTGTGATAATTTCTGTACACGTCTACAGTCTTCCAACTACACCCTGAGAGAGATATTATCAAAAAGGAACTCTACGTAAGTGCAGTATTGTTATCACTGTTTTCTTTGGCTTCATGAGCTTTTGTCAGTGTGTTTCCTTAAATGTGTGCCCTATCTGTCCACGAACTGAAACAGACAGTTTAAAACACAATGTTTTGTCCGTCCATAAATACTTCCATAACTTTGATTAACTTCGATACTGTTACAGCAGAACATAATCGAAAAACAATCATTCCATTTTGATATATAAGCACAAACATTTCCTGGAACCAGTCAAGTGTGTTAGGTCACCTAGATAGAAAGACTTTCCTGTTTATTGTTTACAGAAAACCTCCAGAGAATGTTTCGAAAGGAAATCACCTGCTTTAGTTTGGTTAGTTAGGTTGATTTTGAAGCCAGCAGATAGCTTATGGATTTTTGGCATTCCTTTATTATGTTATCAGTTCCAATGTCTGTTCCAGTGAATGGTTGAGTACAGTTTTGTGCAGCTACATCAGAAATAAGGAAGTACAACAGGGGATTAACCCAGAGTCTTTAATGATCTTGTGCGAACTACACAGTTCCTTGATTCATTGTTGCTGTTGCAGAGCTGTCATTAGATGAAAAGCCCACTACGTCATGACACATCCTGAGTGTTATAAGGAAATGAGTAGGGTTAGGTTACTTTGCATGTGGCCAATCTCTCTAGTTATTCATTACATATGCAAAATAATTCTCTGAAGGACATGGGGTAGCTTCAAAACACAATTTAACATAAATGCACATGGCAATACTCACAAAAAGACAGATATTTACCTGCAAACATGAGCTCAGAAACATCTGGCTTGACATGCAGACATGTGAAGAGAGGAAGAGGACTCTGGGCTTGGTTTATTTTCTCCTGGATGCTGCTTAGCTTAATGTCCATCCTCTGGTAGGAGAGAATTCAGTCACTGAATGATTTCTAATCACACTCTGCAGGTAGTGTAATGTAATCTCATTGTGACTGCCATGGTTATGTTGAAATAAAATTAAAAAGGAGAAATAAAAATGGAGGGAAGTGGGATGTCACTTCAAAAGGAAAGAAATGAAACATGACGTTAAGGGAATAAGAGGACTGACGCACTGCTGAACAATAAGGAGATGAAGAAATAAGTCAAATCAAAAGGAAAACAAACAACAGCTATCAGGCGGCTCTTACCGCAGGTATAAGTGTCTCTCCTATGAGCATACCGAAGATATCGGTAAAGGTAACAGGCTGCCCAGTGGCCTTTTTGGTCCAGAGGGCCTGGATGTAGTTGGTGATGTGTTGGGGCAGCAACAGCCTCAGTGGGTTACTGCTAACTCTGTTCATCAGCTCCGGGTTGATGTCTTTTGGGCCCTTATCTGGGAAGTCTGGGTGGGAGTAGAGAGTGGACATGTACCTATAGGAATAAAGAGAAAAAATACAGTCTAAAATGTTGTCATATCAGTCAATATATGCTTGAGAAAGATCACTCTGCTCTTTACAAGGTTTATGCAGGAGGTACTGCACTTGTAAGGTAATTAAATCCAAGTCACTCCATAAACATGAAGACTGAAATAAGCCAGAGATGCCCTCTTGATGACAGCTTCATACCAACAGAGGAAAGTTTGCCAGAGGAAGGGAGGAGGCAGCACCAAGGGAGAGAAAGAAAGAAAGAAAGAAAGAAAGAAAGAAAGAAAGAAAGATAATAACTGTAATAACAACAAGTAATATAAAAACAAAGAAAGGGAGAAGAAATCAAATCTAACCATGTGGATCCAGAGAGGCCGGCAATATATGTGGCACAATCCAGGACCCCAGACTCAAACAGGGCTTTCATCACACCTGAGAAGCCGACCATGGCACGGAAACCGCCACCTGAACCCGCTATGGCAATCACCGGCACCTATAATACACACACACACACACACACACAAAAGGAGAGAGTCATAATTTGAAGGAGAGGAGCATGCTTAATCAGATAATTACGTACTACACAGCTTAAAAGTATGAGTCTCACATTCATGCATTCTCATTCAGGTTGAGTAACTTCCCTCCTGTGGCTTTCTACAGCCAGAGTACCATGCCAGTTGCGTCACACCTTTGTGCCATTGGATTTTCGACTATTTCATAATTCACATTGTGCAAGAAGCTTCCTTTCTGCAGACTGTATATCTCTGGTCAGTTCTAAATGTTTTTATATATTTCCACAATAGTCATCCTCTACAGTGTGTTGAGGGATGCTGAAAGCAATAGCTGGTTATCTCATTCCTTTGGAGCTTCCGGCACATGTTGAAGACATGAACAGGCCTGAAGGGAGATTACAGCCAGCCCTCAAGGCCTCTAGCCAAGCCACACCAGTGAGAAAATGAAACTTAGATTAGCTCATAGCAGAGGAGCACAAGTTGGTACTTTTGTCAGACTTGCTGCCTGATATACTTCAAGTATGAGAAATGTGAAGTGTTCAAAAGGTCACTCAGCCCATAGACTGCACCTTCTAGCTGTGGCTTTGTGCATGCAGTCCCCATGTCCAGGCATTGTCCTGGTTACTCTGGACCAATGGCATTGTACCAATTATGTGCCTCTTAATTGACAAAACAGTTTTCAGGCTCCCCTTTCCAGTTGTGGCCTTTGTGGGGCAGACTGCTGCCACATCTTTCGTTTGTTTCTAGCTCAGTGGAGTTTCGTTAGACATCTGGATTTTATTCTTAATCATTTCATCTTCTGGACTGTGTTTTCTTTGCATTTTCTGTGTGCGTCCTTGAGAAGTGAGTACAGTATTTAGTTTCAGTTTGACATGTGCGAGTGCTTTTCCCGTTTATTAATAGTGTGAGCGCTGACTGGTCATTAGGGGATGTTGCGACTATGCAGAGGAGCCTTTTCAGTTCAGAGTGTGTAAATTATTGACACTCCCTTATTAAGTTATTAATCTTTGTTCATTTTCATCATCATATATGTTATTATTCTTACTTGTTTATATCATATCATTAGTGTTAATTACTGTTTCAGATTTCAGATGTTTAAATATTCATATTTTGTTTATTCTCTTTTACAGTTACCACACACACACACACACACACACACACACACACACACACAAAGAACACACAGGATTTCAAGCTCTAACAATAAAACAACTAAGGCAAGAAACAAAGAGTGTGAGTGTTATTGAACTGGACAGATTACCACCATAACATCATTGTTCTTCGAGCCTGTGGAGGTGTGCAGCCACATAACAAGCATGTAGGTGAATTGCATTCAGTCATTTACATAGTCTCAAGTTTGGTGATCGGAAGCCAACGCCTCTTTTATAGTAAGTGTTAAAGTAAGCTGAGAACAAAATGTGTGATTTCTGAATCTAGCAAGTCAACAAGTCTGAGCCTGGTTACATTACCTAAAGAAACTGCATTTTTTTTCTTTCTTTTTTTTCATCTTCACACTTTAAGTTCACAGGCATAATGGAAAAACAGGTGTTAGATACATAATAAGCTGCAGTGAGAGAAAGTCTGTGCCATGTGAGAGTGTAGCTGTGGACAACAGATGACTGTCTGAATGAGCTGACATGCTTCAATTCATTATTACAGTTTTTAATTTTGGGAAATTCACTTTCTTGCTAAAAGTTAGATTAGAGGAGATAGGACACTGTGTGTTAAATATGAAGCTAAAGCCAGGAAACAGTTAGAATAGCTAGTATTAAGATGGATTCACAGTTGGCCTGCTTCAGTACAGTATTAAGCAAATTAACTATAACATGCTCAATCCACTCTTACCTTTGGAAGAGCCCCTGACTAATGTTTAGCTGGCAGGCCATAAAATAAAGTCAGTCTTTGCTAAAGCGCTCCAGGAGGCAAACTTTCATAGAATATGTGGGAATGAAATGCTTTGTGTGTTCAGGCAGAAATGTGGGGTATATTTTAAGGTCCTGGTTTGGGGCTTTGAACAAACTCACAGCAGATTAAAATGTCTGATAGTCAAGCGATACATGTAAAGATGTAAAAATGGATGGTGAAATTAGTGTTTAGATAAATAAAGCTATCACAGCTCTGTTTCTACCTCGTCTGGAGAGCTGGGGAGGAAACGGGGCTTCTCCATGTCTAGCAGCTTTTTGATGCCCAACATTACTCTTTCTCTGCGGGTCTGTCTGAACTGCTTCTCTTTGTCACAAAGGGCCAGGCTAAACCGCAGGTCCAGGTTGGTACTGCAGAAACAAATCAAAGAAATAAGGTTTTCTAAAATCTGAGAGTGCACCGACAAACAGAACTACATTTTCTGCCTCTGTGAGGCAGATAGAAGATACAATCTCTGTGTGACACTACTGATGACAAAACTACTCTGAAAGTCAAATAGGATCTGCATCTAGGTGGTCTGACACGGCCTCTAACCTTAACCTAACCTAACCTTAACTTTAGCCTCTAACCTAAGCTTTAGTACTCACCTTCTCATAATCACTAACCCTTCAGACATGTGTGGCATTTCCAAACACTCCCTTTTACACAGGAACTCTATGGGAGTTATAAATATACTAGCTCACACATGTATCCTGATGTTGTTACTGAGTCATGCAGATTTAACTTCTAATTTTAGAACTCTGATCATTATGATTGATTTCCAGAGAATTCTTGCAGCTGGGTGGATTTGGCCAGAAGCGTTCATTCATATATAACTGGTATTCCCAAAAACTAAATTTAAATAGGCTAAACTTACTGAGGCATTATTTTAGCATTTGATGAGAATACATACCAGATCTCCAGTGACATCTCTAAGTACACTTTGGTGGCCTGTCAAAACAATGAAATATGTGGTTATTGTCCAGCAAAGAAGAAGCTGATAATGGCTGTTAATTCTGTCAACAGGCAAACACAAAGTGTCACACACAAAATTTGTGAGGTGTTAAAAGAAAATAAGAAAAAGAGATACAGAATTGTATTCTTTAATTAATCTGTTATTAACCACCAAAGTCTTTGACACTTCACAAGTTAATAATGATGAAACTGTCAATGTGTCTGCTGGGGTTGAATCTCTTACTTTGCCAATGAGGAAAGACTCCATCTTTGTCTGGCCTACAGCGAGTTTGGTAATGTCATAGGACGAAGTCCCAAGTGTCTCATCCATCACGTAATTGGCGTCCATTAACGTTAACTAAGTGGAATAAACATCAAGAGTTTAATGATTAAATACATTTCAAGAGCAAGGTGTTAATGATTATAAATGTATACAAAACTTTCCAAATGCTTCAATTTATTTAGACTTTTTTAGATGACCCTGAACTGCTGTGCTATGTGTCATTCTGATGATAAAGGATGCTATCTATCTCATATCAGGCTAAAAATGTTGACACTGTGTTTATTTGGGTTTATGATCCATTACATCCCTGCATGTCACCCTGCGCTGATGTAGACTGTGCTAGATGATCAGATGCAGGTTTTACCTCCAGGATGTTATGCTGGTTGGGGTCTAATATGAAGCTAAAGGTCTCATTCCATTTTGGGTTAATATCATTGTCTATGTGCTTGGTCCTCTTCCTGCTCTCTGGGGCAGTTGGGATGAACAGCTCCACATATGGATCTGGGGTGTCCACTGCACACACAAACACACAGAGATTAAACAGTGTTACTGAACAGCAGAAGTGTCCACCCACTCTGCGTAAGTACATATGCAGAGTAAGTAAGTACATTCTTGGCAAAGAGTTCTTGTTGATCTAAAATGATTGGGGGACATTTTCTCCACATACAGTGGAAACAAATCCTGTGAAAATAACATTACATGCATGTAGCTATTATATATATGTAAAATGTGTAATGTAATAATATGTATATGTAAAATATTAATGAAATATGTTCAAATCAAATGAGTTGGGGCACAAAAAAGATGTATTAAAACTTACACAGGTCACCCAGTGCTCCTTTAGTGACTCTCTCGGCTCGAACCACCGTCACTGTGAATTTGTGAGAAAACTGCTGTTCCACCTGTAATACAACATTCATTCGGTTTAGTTGTGGCTCGTCGCCTCGTGTGGGAAAATGCCTCCAACCACAATAAACAAAATACAAATAAAAATAGTAGCTAACATACCTAAGGAGGCGCAAAGCCTATAAACTATGACAAATATGGTTATGATGAACAAATAGACAGTGTGTTTACAGAGATTTTGTGAGAAGTAGCAACTTTAGTTTTTGTCAGCTGGACACCAGATGTTGGAAGGAAACTTGTCTGGTAACTGCTGTGAGAAAAGGACCAAAGCATATGTTTTTCTTGTACTTCATCCCTCACTATAATGAATAATACACTGTAGTGAATCCAAAGAAAATAAACTGGTAGACTAAACTGCCTGTAAGTATATTGCTGCACTCAAATAATAATCCCTCTTTATTCCAAGATTTGAATATTTTCTTTGAGCATCTTTCTGCACTCAATGTTGCTGAATGTTGAAAGATATGTTGAAAGAATGATAGATAAGTTAAAATACGGGCATCTTTTGACGTCATTAATCTCTAAACATTGTTCACTTTGTTGTCAATTTTACTTGAGAAAGCAGCCTTGACACCTGTAAACGTTCACTGTAGTTTTAAAGGTGTGACGATTTATGTTCAAGTTATGCAGGAAAGACACAGACTTTTAACAGGCAACACATACAGGCCTGTGAATGCAGCTATCAGATAGATTATTTTATGCTAATCTCTGCTGCTTAGAACAACTCACACCAACCCAGCATTAATGTAAAAGTAAAAGTAGCAAAATGTAATAGTTATACTTACGATTATATTGGAAGCCATTGTGTGTTTTCAGGTGAGTAATTCTCAGAAAAGCCTTCGTCAAGGTGTGAATTTCAACTCAGGAGAGCATCTCAATCAAGAACTGTAGCATTTGGAGCCTGAAAGATGAAACAAAAAAGTTGAACACATACTTAAACAAAAAATGTTTGGCCAAAATGCAGGACTTATGCATTTCAATTACATACAAATCTATGTTGTTTTCCATCAATTTGAATTACATATGTTTAATATGAATTAACTAATAACCTTGTGTCAACAACATCCAAACATCCTTAACATTCAGACATATAACTCTAACGTCTTGAAGGAGGTTGCCCTCTTATGAAAACCCAAAGCTGCTTCAGATATATCAGTAAAGGCGTTTGCATATTGACAGGGGCCAGGGGAAGTGTGCTGAGCCACAAACCCTTGATAGGAGGACTGGGCCAATAGCAACTGTTCACGTGTACGTGTGTTAGTGGAAGTACACCATGTGAATATGTAGAGCCAGTGAGAGGAAGATGCCAGTAAACGTATGATTAATGGACTCTACTTACATAGCGCCTTTCTAGTCTTCCGGTCACTCAAAGGGTTTTTACACCCATTCATACACTGACAGTATAAGCTGCCATGCAAGTTGCCAAATGCTCACCAGTTTTAGGGGGCTAACCTAACCATGGCGCTCAGATTGCCAACTGCAGGAGCCAGGGGTCTGATTAAAGGACAACCCGCTCTACCTCCGAGCCAAAGCCGCATCTTTGATGATAAACGTGACTGATATGGCTCAACCAAGATAGTATACACATAGAGTGTGTATATAACATACTGCACAGTCTGATGTACTGCTGGGTGTGCAATTGCAGAAGAGGTGTTATTTTTAGCAGCATTTTTCATTTGCATATGTGTCTGTGTGTATGTGTGGGTGTGTGTGTGTGTGCGTGGCTGTGTGCTGTTGACAGCATATCAAGGTCAGCGAATCTTTTTCTCAGATGTTCACCAAAGCGTATCATGACTGAGGAGCCAGAAAGCACGTAGAGAGTCTGTGTGTTCACAGGACTGGTCACGTAGTTTGCACAAGTGATCCAACTTTTTTGAAAGTTGCCAGTTCATTCTGCCCTTGTTCTGCAGCGTACAAAGAGTGCATGCAGGCTGCTGGCTGGAGTCCTGTGTGTGTGCCAATATAACAAAGACAATTCACAGGAAGTACATTTTCATATGAGGACAGAAAATGCGACACAGCAACTAGGCATGATGCAAAACAGCTGTAGTAGTAATAAGTTTTAAAGTCATAAAGAAAGTCTCTAACAAGTGTGGTCCTGTCTGAGATACAAAAGGTAAAAGGAGGTAAAGCAAACTTACAAGAAAACCTATATGAATAAATTCCCAAAAGAAATATTACAGGCAAAGGTCATTACAGTGCAACTTATATCTGGATTATAGGCTTCATTCAAAACGTGTTCTTAGGCCACTATAAACAGGTTTTTCCTGATTCATAATAGCTTGGCAGAATAAGGTCAGATCTGGCCCCTTTACGCGTGACTTTACGCATGACAAATAATGTAAGGCAGTAGATGATAGTGTAAGTTATTAGTTTGCAATCAATCAACGTAACACATGATAGGACTATTTAGTATTTCAAGACACGAAGTACAGTAATAATTGATGAATATAAAGACTCACTCGCTTAACAGGATATAGCTCACTCTGTTCGCTCTCATCTGCCAAATGTATTGCTTAATGCAGGTTATTGCTGGTTTGGTTAAAGTATTATTGTTCTGTAAGTGTTGGCAATAGCGCGTTTTCAGTCTCCTTATCCTCCTCTGAGTTGCGTGAAGTGAACTGTTCATGAAGACGCTGATTAAAATACTGACGCTGACCGTCCTCTCCAAATTCCTGTCCAATCCCATATGCCCCCCCCAAAAAACCCACTATAATTTAAAAATAAATGGAAAAGTAGACATAACCTACCTCAACCGGAAAGCATTGTCAACTCACAAATCCTGGAAAAAGTTTCATGCTGATCGACAAGAGTTCATGACTGAACATGGAGGAGGAGCTTCCCGTCAAATGTACAGTACGAACACCCGGCAGTTAAGGAGGATCGCTTTCTGTGTCAGTCTTCAAGCTAAAGAAAGTACTCAGACGACAAAAATGACTTATGCTTAAAATATCAATTAAAAAACTAGTTGACATCATGGGCAGCAGTCACGTAAAACTTTCTGACACTGACTCAGCGGAGGACTTTTACGCAGAGCGCTGCCTCCACAGGAGGGCGCAGCGACACTATTTCCAGACTAAACAACTGAATGAATTGGAATGACGCTTAAATCATATAAGTCATACATTTGAGTCAAATGCTGATTACAGCAGCTTTTTGCCATAATTGGATTTGCCCCCGTTGTAATTAGAATTTCATATGCAAGATTTATTTTCAAATATTCTCAAGAAGCACTATCAGACTAAGTAATAACTCATCTAGATAATAAAAAGGAGATAAAGCTCTGCATTGGCTTCATGCCAACCGAAATCTGTGGCTCCACAGGTTTCAGTCATACAATATATTTAGTATTACTTTATCTTTTAGAGAAAGCACATTAGAGGGCAATTTATTATGATTGGGTTAGGGTTCAACAACAGTTCAAATACTTGACATATTTTCATTTCTTAATGTCCCTTGTTATCTGGCTGTTATATAGGGTACAGCTTCCTTTGGTTAAATTAAACTATACTACTATCTTTATTGTAGTCGTCCTATTGTGAAAATATATCATCAAAACACGAATTCGTATTTAATTTGACAGAACTATGGTATCTTTAATAGTCCCCATTTTATTGTATTTTAGAAACATAAATTAAAATGTAAAAAAAAAAAAAAAAATGTATATAAAGCCCCATACTTTAAACTTATCGTTTCCATGGGAAGAAATAAAGCTTTATGTCCAAGATAGAACTTTTTTAATTTACTGTTAAAATAAAATAAAAATCATTTCAATACTTTCCAAGGAAATACATGCAATGGGCAACACTTGCTACATATCTTTATCGAGAAGTTGTGACACAAAAAACATTCCTGATTAGTCATTAATCTTTCAGATGTAAGGGTCTTAAAAAACTGACGTCACTCTGAGTTTATAAGGCTGCTCCGCGGCAGGTTGAGCCATTCAAACTTTAAACCTCGAAGCGACACGACTTCGGAGGAGAGGACGAACAGAGAGAGAGAGAGGAAGACAAAAAGAACTTCTGACAAAGTCTTTGGAGTATGAACAAACTCACATTTGTGGTTTTCCTCTTGGCACTGGGTTTTCTTGTCTGCGAAGCTGGTGAGTATAGAAAACAGAAAATGATATCTTACAGAAAGCCGGATTTATGTGTCTAAAGTTCAAATTTATTTTATAATAATTCAACTACAACACTTCAACGTGAAAAGAACTTTTTTTAGCGCTGGTATTTATTCTAGTGTGGCGAATATTGTAGTGTTTTGGGTGGATTGGATGATATTGTGAGGCTTTCCTAACAGATTTGTCTTGATATCTGAGGTGAAGTGATTTCTCAATAACCGCTCAACATTACCTGTTACAGGTAACCCATGTTGCGCCGGACCATGCCAGAACAGGGGCGTTTGCACAGCGCTTGGGGCAGATAATTATGAGTGTGATTGCACACGCACAGGATATTCTGGACAAAACTGCACAACACGTAAGTATGAATGGCGCACACAAGGTGAATTTAAAATCAGGATGTATTTGTGATTTGTTTAATAATTAATCAACCCTCTTGACTTTTACAGCTGAGTTCCTCACCTGGCTCAAAATTACCCTGAAGCCGTCCCCCAACACAGTCCACTACCTTCTCACCCACTTCAAGGGCTTCTGGAACATCGTCAACAACATCTCATTTCTTAGGGATGCTATCATGAGATATGTGCTGACATGTAAGTGTCTCTACCTGAAGGCAAAATAACAAGATGGATTGGAAACTGCTTCAAATTAAGACATTAAATAATTTGTACAGCAGATTGTAGAATGGTAGTTAGAGCATTTATACTAATAATGTAATGTTTCTCCCTCTCTCTCTCTTTATCTATCTAGCCCGATCCCACATGATTGATAGTCCTTCCACTTATAATGCGGATTATGGTTACTTGAACTGGGAAGCCTATTCCAACCTTTCCTACTATACACGCACCCTCCCCCCTGTGCCTGAAGATTGTCCAACCCCTATGGGAGTAGTAGGTAAGTTCTTTGGAGAACCAGTTTTCTCAGATTCTTAAATACTGAGTAAGACTGGCTTGGCCCCATTACATCACGTCAAGTGAACACATTGAGATTATCCATTCTGCTGTACTGACAGGGTGGAAATGTGCTGAGAGAAAACCAGCCCCAGCACTCCAAAACTAAAAAACATAAAACCTCTTTTTTAGATTTGACACTGAACACGTCTCAGGAAGTTATAGCTTTTCTTACAAGTAACATTAATGTGTTTTTCCATATTAAACTGGCTTGGTTCTGGATTATAATCCTGTATACCTATTTTAATGCTCTTAATTTTTCCTCTAGGTAAAAAGGAGCTGCCTGATGCTAAGGTACTGGCTGAGAAACTTCTGGTGAGAAGACAGTTTATCCCGGACCCACAGGGAACCAGCCTGATGTTCGCATTCTTCGCACAACATTTCACCCACCAGTTCTTCAAATCTGACATGAAGAAAGGACCTGCTTTTACCCTATCTAAAGGTCACGGGGTAAGCACAGCAGATATCAAGCCACATCCATTTTATTTAGGACCGTAAGACCACATTTTTGAAGGAATCTTTTTATTAAAATGTATCAATGGTGTTGTTTCTGCCTTTAGGTGGATCTTAGCCACATTTATGGTGACAACCTGGAAAGGCAACACAAGCTTCGACTTTTCAAGGATGGCAAGCTTAAATATCAGGTATGTGAAGAGACAGCTGCACTTTAGTTCAAACAGCTCAATTCTTCACGTCACACAAGTGTCTAAAAGTTCCTCTCTTGTGTAACTCTGCAGATCGTAGATGGAGAAGTGTACCCCCCAACAGTACAGGAAGTTGGTGTTGACATGCACTACCCTCCTCATGTCCCTGACTCTCACCGCTTCGCTGTGGGTCACGAGGCTTTCGGCCTGGTCCCCGGTCTGATGATGTATGCCACCATCTGGCTGCGGGAACACAACCGGGTGTGTGATGTGTTGAAGGAGGTTCACCCTGACTGGGATGACGAAAGGCTCTTCCAGACCACACGACTCATTCTGATTGGTGAGTTTATAAGATTATGACAACTGCACAAAAGAGTGCAAATCACATGGTATTGGTAACATGATATTAGCGTTCCACACTTTTTCTTGATGTTATTTTGTTACACTTTCCATATTACCATGGACGTTGAAAAGAGGAAGATGTACTTTTTTTTGGTTATCATCCACTAGCATCCTTGTTCCACACAGTACTGCGAGAACAAAGAAATGTTGTTGTAGTTTTCCATGGCAGGACTGCATGTTTACAAACAATTGCAGTTAGTCACATTAATAATTTGCATCTGATTTGGATTTTCCTCAAAACAGTACATCTACACACTAGCTTGCACAATAATATCGGCATGATATATAAATATATTATCATGTTGTCCTGTAGGAGAGACCATCAAGATTGTGATCGAGGACTACGTGCAGCACCTGAGTGGCTATAACTTCAAGCTCAAATTTGACCCAGAACTGCTGTTCAACCAGCGCTTCCAGTACCAGAACCGCATCTCATCCGAGTTCAACACCCTTTACCACTGGCACCCACTGATGCCTGACTCTTTCCACATTGAGGAGAAAGATTACAGCTATAAGCAGTTTGTTTTCAACAACTCTGTAGTGACTGAGCATGGCATCAGCAACCTTGTCGAGTCGTTTTCCAAGCAAGTTGCTGGACGGGTAAGAACTGTTTGAGTTGTAGTAGCAGCATTTTAATGTAGATTTTACCACAACTTGAATTGTGACTCATTCAAGGCTGATTAACTGACTTCAAATTCATTTTTTAGGTTGCTGGTGGTCGAAATGTCCCAGGACCTATCTTGTATGTGGCCATTAAGTCCATTGAAAACAGCCGCAAAATGCGCTACCAGTCCCTGAATGCCTACAGGAAACGATTCTCCATGAAGCCCTACACCTCTTTTGAAGACATGACAGGTGAGACAAAGTCAAGATCACTTAGAAAGCCGAATACTTGCTGGTGGAAAGATTCACGCCAGAAGATTAAGAGGTTATTATCAACATTAAGTGAAAGGAACTGTAGCCAGAGGCCAAAATGTTCTATTATTATTTAATAGCATTGTTATGAACCAGTTGCAGGAATTAAATGATGAGAAGCACACCCAGATGTCAAAGACTACTTATTATTAAAGAAATTGTTTGAATGCAGCTTTGGTCCCTAGTTGCTTTGTAGGTTAGGAATTTATTTGCGTGACTCTAAGAACCAGATGTTCAGTCATTTAAAGATAGTATAAGCAGATTGTCATCACAAGAGGGCAAGATATAAACAGACAAGAGAGGCCTCCTGGTTCAGAGGAATAGATTTAAAGTGTGAGCCTTTAAATCTATTACTGTAGCTATGAGGATTTAATGTCGACTAAAAACTAACTGTGATGCATGAGGGCAGAAAAATATCAGTACATGTATGCATGTAAGAAAGACAAGAATAAGTAATAAGAAGAGAAGCGAGACAAGAAGAGAGACCATGTTTATCTGCTGTTTGCTTAATTGAAGTTAGTCAAAACACAGAGCTCATATTTAGACGGTTGCTCATATTTAGACAGCTGCTGTGAGAGAAGGCAGACTGAGGCGCCAACTAAAACTCTTCCTTCCTTTGTGTTACTCAGGAGAGAAAGAGATGGCCGCAGTGCTCGAGGAGATGTACGGACACATTGACGCTGTGGAGCTCTACCCAGGTCTTTTGGTAGAGAAACCCAGAGAAAACGCCATCTTTGGGGAAACCATGGTGGAGATGGGGGCACCTTATTCCCTCAAAGGCTTATTGGGAAACCCCATCTGCTCCCCAGAGTACTGGAAGCCCAGCACATTCGGAGGCAGCGTCGGCTTCAACATTGTCAACACCGCCTCCCTGCAGAAACTTGTCTGCAATAATGTCCAGGGCCCCTGTCCTGTTGCATCTTTTCACGTGCCTGATGCCCCAACGACAGGGTCCATGATCATCAACTCAAGCACATCTCACTCACGCAGAAGTGACATCAACCCCACGGTCATTCTGAAAGAAAGGACTACTGAGCTGTAATTTGTATTAATTTCTCTAACTTTATTAGGCTATTTTTAAATCTATATATTTATTTATTTATTTATTTTTTATTTATGATCTTATATTTATAACATTTATTTTATTACTTTTTTACTTTTCTTATTTGATTTTTTTTGTGTGTATTGTTGTGCAAGACTATGTGGTTGTGTTTATTTATTGAAACATTGGAGTTTTTGTTACAGTAATGACCTCATTCACTGCAAGTTGATACTTGAAAGTTAGTTTAAAGTTTCACAAAGTTTTACATGGTACGTTATTCTTCTAATGTAAATTTATGTTCATTCGTCTGTATGAGATTAGCTGTTACAAAATATACTAGTGATATTCACAGTGAATAGTTGATCTTGACTCCCTTGATCTCACTTAACATACAATAAAACACATTTATACTGATGTGTCTCTGTAACGGCTTGGGTCATTTAAAATGACATTAATAACTCTGAGTCTAAGCTCTACTGTTGTTTAATTGTATGTACAACATGCTGGTTGTTAGTTAGTTCTCACTGCCTATTCACAAGATTGACACTAATAAATGTTACAAGGAAATGGAGTACATTTCTCAGAAATAACCTCATGTTTTTATTTTCACTTTTGTTTATTCTCTTGAACTCCCGGTTTGGCACTGCAGGAGGAAATGGGCTTTTCCTTGCTAAGAAACAATATAGTCCAAGTATTGGATGAATGCAAAGTATAAAGCAGTTCAGATGGTGTTGAGAGCTTCCTAGACTGGTAGCATGGCAACAGCAGGAAACAAATCCAAAATGAGTTTCAGAAATTCATAAAGGCAGACTGTTAGAGTACAGTATGCTGCTCTTCTGACAGTCAATAACACACAGCCGTTAAGAGTTTGCTGACCTTTCACATTCCACAGATATTTCAATGTAGGTGTGATATCAGACGACTGTGTGAATGAGTTTCACCTCTATGTCTTTCCAAATCTGTTTTCTGTATTTGTTGTGGTAACAAAAATGGGAATGGCAAAACCTATTCTAAGGCACAAGACATTATCCATCCATTATCTGTGACCACTTATCCTCATCAAGGTCACAGTGGGGCTGGAGCCTATCCCAGCTGACTTAGGGTGAGAGGCAGGGTACACCCTGGACAACTTGCCAGCTCATCGCAGGGCACATAGAGACACTCACATTAACACCTATGGGCAATTTAGAGTTAAGTGCATGTCTTTGGATTGTGGGAGGAAGCCAGAGTACCCGGAGAGAACCCATGCAGACACGGGGAAAACATTCAAACTCCACACAAAAAGGCCCCAACTGAGCTTTGAACCAGGAACCTTTTTTTTGTTAGATGACATAAACACACTGACACACAATACAATGAATGAATTACTGAATAATATTAATAACTGCCTCTGAGGCCGAAGTGTGCAACCAGAACAATCAATGTGTAAGAAGACTCCTAATTGTGTTCATGGTGAAATACGTTCAGATACATAGTGGCGGCACTTCGTTGGATTCTGGATACAGTTTGCTGACCATTTTTGTGTGGAGTTTGTATGTTTTTTTTCTATCCTTCTGTCCAGCCTGGACCAGCTCCCAGCCGCAGTCCAAAGACATGCAGGTTAATTGGTGATTTCTAAATTGCTCATAAGTGTAAATATGAGAGGTGAATGGTGTCACGCCAATTTAAACATATTCTTACCTACAGGTTAAAGTGCAGCAGACGATAAACAACAAATACATTATTTTTATAATAAGATTAATGTGATTATGAAAGTCCGACTTCAGCTTAACTTAAATTGTTAAATTAAAAGAGTTTGGGGGTTCATTGTTTTTTTAATACTCTTTTTATTGTTTTGTTTTTTCAGTTTTATGAATACAAACATTGGAAAAACAAAACAGACAACAAAACATACAAAACAAACAAACAACAACAAAAAAAAAGAAAAAAAAATCCCACCCCAAACTAACAGAGAGCACTGCAATATGTATCTTTACGTACAGTATATGTATACATTCATATACACATGCATCCATATATACACAAGTATACATACATACAAAATCAGCAAGATGATAGGAGACAGGCAAGTGAATAGTGTGTATGAAATAAAAGTAAAAATAAAAAGGCAGTCAGGCCTCCCCTTCCAGAAAAAGATTATGAGTTATGGTTTCTGTAAGAAGGAGTGCACCGGTTCCCAGATCCTCCGAAACTTGGCTGATTTGTGGTTAAGGTCATGAGTTAACTTCTCAATAGGAATAAGATCAGACATCTGTGATAACCACATGTCGACTGTAGGGACCTGGGGAGTTAACCACCTCAGCAAAATACTTTTTTTTTTTTACCTACATTGCACCCTCAACACACACACATGCTTGATCGTGTAACAGAAAAGCTTTCACTCTCAGCACATCACATCATAAAACTTGTAGAAACCTGTCAGGCTTGAGGAGATCTGTATGCTATGAGGCAATATGACCTGCTCTCCTGGTTCACAGATAAGCTGAAGTGCTGAAATCATTTAAACAGGAACTTCTCACTAAAAACTAAAACCTCCCCTTTCCCTTACAGAGTGTATCTGTTGAAACAGTTCATATTCCTGTGTCAAAGTACTGCGGTGTCTGCACGAGTATCCTTAGAATAATACTACTACAGCATATTCCCGGCAACAGTTTCTGTGTACCTCTTGTTTTGATATTACTTTGTTTGGATTTTAAATAACTAACATAACACACACAATACGGCATGCAGTAGAGGAAACTGTCTATGTGGCTCTGGTATTATGCGCATTCCGAAAAGTTCCCATTAGTTCATTTAAGCACTGCCGGGAAAAGATGCATATGGATACAAAAAGAGCTTTTCTTTACTGTATATGAGGTGTGAAGGAGTAACCAGTCTGCAAGCATACTGGAAATGTTGCCTCAGCTGTATATTCTGGCACCACAACAATAGCATGTCATTTTTCTAGGGTATCCACTGCAAAGAAAACATGATGGAATGCTAGACGTGACTAGCAGCACAGAGTTGAGAGTCAAGTCACCAGGCATCACCCTTCTAAACACAGACAATGACAAAATACATTTTCCCATCCATTCACACATTTCTCACAACTGATACAGAGAGCACATTTACACATTTAGTTCCTCCATGTCATAGTCTTTGTCCTGTACTTCAAAGGACCAGGCGTAGGATTTCCCATTAGAGCGACTTGGCCCATCATGGCATGAAAACGACCTAATTGTGCGTGCACATTATTTGTTTTCCACCCTGTCAGTTACCCCAGGATAAGTATTATTCTTCCATTGTGCATCAGTGTGTAGCATGCTCTGGTCCTGGTCTATGAGATCGGGCAGGGGAGCCTATCTTCTTTTGTTTGGGTGTAATGAGCATGAGCAGGCCGTGGGCCCTGGTGTGGGAGAAGATCAGGAGACTTCAGTGTGTGTTTTCCCTCTGACCGCTTCTGGACCTCTCTGGAACCAGACCAGGTGTGAGGCTGTGATCTGAATTACGTGACGCCTTGCAGATGGCAGGAACTGGGGTCAACTAGGAGCTGCCGCCAGCCGCCAGCCACCTCCATCTGTCTATTTATCTATTTACCTATGTGTCTATCTGTATTATTTGCTTGACTGGCCACTTTAAAGAAATTGAAGGTATTAATAAAGAGTATTCCTGCTTATCCAGGCACCACTACAGCACTAGTACACACTTGGACAGAATAAGAGAAATCTAATCTGAATTATCTAAATTGCCCTTTAAAGGCCTTTTAAATACTTTTATTTAATTGCATCCACACCATTACATTATGGCCCTATCTATCTATCTTAAAAAGGATCAAAATTGAGATGATGAGTGTGTGCAGGAAGTGTCATTTTTCTGTGGTAGCTATGCAGAACTGGGTCAGTTTCTAACCCAGCAATTTGTGTGTTGAAACTAGCATTAGGTTTTGATTATTCAGCTGAGTATCAACAACAAATAAACTAACAATTTTAGGATGCATTTATCTTGATTAATCAAATTATTTGGTGAAAAAATATTGCAACTTCCCACAACCCTGTGTGAAATCTTCAAAGACGTGTTTTTACAAATTAAGCTTTGTGCTGCATTGTATAAAATGATGTCCTGATTAGTGAACTGAAAAATCCAACAGAGTTTAAGTTGAATGAGCTTAAAGCTCCAGTGTGTAGGATTTAGCGGCACCTAGCACTGAAGTTGCAGATTGCAACCAAATGAGTACTCTCCCACATCCCACCCTCTCTTTCCAAGCATGTAGGAAAAACTCTGGAAGCGTAGCTCTGTAGAAGTGTGGCGGTTCAACATGGCAGCCTCTGTGGAAGAGGACCCGCTCTCACTGTAGATATAAAAGGCTCATTTTAAGATAACAAAACCACAACGATTCTTATTTTCAGGTGATTATACACTAATGAAACCATACTAATGAATATTATATTGAATTCCTGCCAATAGATACTTAAATCTTACACACTGGACAATTGAGAAAAACATAATTACAGCCCACATAATAGTGGCTCCAGATTAATCCTTCTATATCCACCCATACGTGGTTGGGAGTTTTTTTTTAAACTTTTATCCTGACATCTAACACTGAGTCTCTCTCAAGGTGTATCGCTACTGTTGGGGCAACTCAACTGCCACAATCATTTCAAAACAATGTCATCATGACATTATGACAACTCAACTGCCCGAGGGAAGATCTCCATGCCATCGTTAAGATGGAAGGTAAGTCACTATACACAGTAAATATGTGTTACTCATAAGGTATAATAGAATCCCGGAAAGGAGACAGGGACTGGTTAGAGATCCACACACACAATGAAACATTGTGCAAGTAAGAGGAAGAGAAAACCTGATGATTCATTTCACCTACCTGTCTTTACACCCATTTGCTTGAGGCTTGCATAGATGACAATCAGAAGTAAATAGTGGAAATACACCACTGATTCTAACTTCTACTTCTATAACAAATATTATCTTAAATATCAGAAACTGGTTAAGGAGAGTCAAGGTTAATGATTTTTACTACTCTTGAAGAATGAGGAAGAATTGATAGTTTAATTTATTAATATTAAATCAGGAAGAAATGGATCCATGTGTCACCTAACCACATATACACAAACTGAAAGCAAACACTGAAGATAAGGTGTCTGTGCCAATAAAAAGTAAATAAAAAAAGGATAGGATAAACAAAGTAGACCGAAAGAGAAAGACAGCATATTCAGTTTTGTGTAAAGAAAGCAGGAAGGACAAGAATATACAAATATACAAAGAAAGAGAGAACAAATTTAGCTCTATTGCCTTTACTCTTGCCCAGGTCTAACCCACATGCTGTGTATGTCTCTGTGACTTTCAGCCTGTGCCTGGCGCCTGATTGTTTCCAGTTCAGCTCGACCCACATGTTCATGTGACATGTTCATTACGAGGGAATCCCTTAGACAGAAACTGCCTACAGTCTCTCTAACAGAGCCTTTTAAGGTCACACAGGGGTGAAGATGCTTTCTTCATCTATAACACTACATCACAGGACAGGACAAGACAAAATAAAAACATGAAACAGCTGTTACTGTCACGCATCTCATGAACATTTAGTCATATCATATCAATGACACATACTCACCCACGTACTCATCTGTCAGACACACATCACTTTTATACAGAACTTCTTCTGAAGAAGCAGACGCAGAGACACGATGTTAGAGGTGATCTTTTTTCATCTAACACAACACATAGATCTGTACTCCATTATTTTATGAAACCTATAATGATATCATACATATTATTTTTTATTACATATTAAATGGTTCTTTTTTTAAAAGTCTACATTGAAATTATCCTCAATAGGTACATCCGAGGCATTATTGGTCGCTCTGATTGTTCTTTCTGTCCATACTGGCAGAAATGGATCCCTTCAAGTGTGTCAGATTTAGATTTAGAATATGGTAGAAATTGAATGTAATATTCAGAACTATGTATTCATTAGTGTATAATCAAATGAAAATCTGAATTGTTGTGTTTTTGTTACCTTAGAATGAGACCTTTATATCAACAAATGCCGCAGGTGCTCTTCTAAGAGTCCACCATCTACAGTAGCCGAGAGTGGACCGGATAAATACTGGCTCTATATAGGGCCTTTTCTGTTTTTCATGGGTCTCATGGCCACCATAGTTTCTCCTTCACACTAGGAACAATACAGCGAGGCGAGGGGGTTGCAATCAGCAACTACACTGCTAGATGCGACTAAATCCTACACACTGGTCCTTTAATAAAATTGTCCAGGTTAAATAGACTTCTTTAGTTAAGCTGCAGTCTAAATCAGACAAATCAAGTAGGTATTTTTCTAAAGGGACAGTGTTTTTATGAAATTCATCTCTTTTTGCTGAACCATGGCAAAGTGACAAAGAGGAGAGTAGCTGCTATGTACTTTGGACAGAGTCCAAAAAGTGATGATTAGCTTAGCTTTGCATGAAAGACTGTATGCAGGTCTTTCATGCAAAGCTAAGCTAATCATCTCTTTGTCAATAATTCCTTAACTCACGGACATGAGAGTGAGATCAGTCTTCTCATCTTATTCTCAGTATGCATATTTCCAAAAATGCTGAACTCCTTTTAGTCGATCTAGTTAATGAATACTTTGCATACAAAGTTGATATATACAGTAATTTAGAAGATACAGTGCTCCCATAATGATATTGCATCTTTCCACTGGAAACACTTGCATTTTGATCATTAATTGAGTATTAGTTAGACAAACAATAAACATGCAGTCAGTTACATGTGTCATTCATTTCACTGAGAGAGTCATGAGTGTGTCATTGTCGTTTCTTGTCTTTCTCATGTTAGTAATAGGGTGTGTGACACCTTGCATAACTGTCATATCTTTTTTCATCTCTTATCATCTCTTTTCTAATAACAAAGAAATATTAAGTAATGTTTTTTTTGGGAGGGGCAGCAACACAGTTGGAAGAAAACAATACAGGCACAAGTGGAGCAGCTTTTGATAAAAACGCTACCAATGTAACATACTGTAACATATGACAACAGCCATGCAATTCACGTTTTTAACAATTCATTAGATTTATTACTGATTAGAAAATCACTGAGTACTTTTCCCTTTCAATGAATAAAACATGTTTATCATTTCATCTCTCCCAGGCCTTCTAAGGGAAATGATGTGTCTGTGTTTGCTGAAAAGCTCTCTCTGTGAATCAGACTCCACAGGCATCCAGAATTTGGCAGGACAGCCGCAGGACATCCAAAGACTGATTGGGCACATTCAGTAAAGCAATGCTTAATTGCCATCCAAAACCAGCACGTAATTTTGATGTCAGCTGCTGATGATGTGTGTGTATGTGTGTGTGTTAGATCTGTGGACATCCAGCTGCCCTGCCCTTCACATTCAGACTGGCTCTTCAAGCTCTCTGAAGTTATTGATTAAAAGTCTGTAAAAAAAAAAAGAAGTGTGGATGCTGGTGATGAGAAAATATGCAAATATGAATTTAGGTGGGTCGTGTACACATTTGCATCCTTTCAGACAACAAGAATTTAGACATGAGGTAATTATTGGGTGACATGATTGTTGGTTTCAGCCGAAGTATGTGTCATTTATTAATTTACAGGTAATTATTGGGTGACATGATTGTTGGTTTCAGCAGAAGTATGTGTCATTTATTAATTTACACAGTAAAACTCTTTCGCCATGTTATTTACACAACTTCTCACTTCAGGAGAATACTTTACTTTAGTCTGATTTCTCATATGTGACAGGAAGTGAAGATTATCAGGGTTCCTAATAAATTCATTCATGTATTTACAGGACTTGTAATCAAAGCAAACTTCTTGAGAAAATACCTTCAGGAAACACAGTCAAGCAGCAACTGCCCCAACATGACTTGTATTTTCAGCTAGTCAAAGAATTAAAAGTAGAAGTACTTCTTCTAATCCCCATGCTCCCACATTTCAATGTTGTACTTAGTCAAGGTAGAGCCATTTTACATACTGCATATATTGTAGTTTTGATTCAGTAACAATGTATGTACAGTGGTGTTAAAACTACTATTTCCTCTGGGTATGTGGTGGACTAGAAAAGGAGCAGAAAAGCAGTACTACATTCTCCTAGAAAATACATTTTGAATGCAATTTAATGTCACTGGAATTAATTAATTTTTCTATTAAAGGGATTTAATAAATGTCAGGACTTCTGTCTTCTGCTTTCCCAAACTGGAAGCAAGCTGACCACGGTCTAGCTTAAGTTAAGGTTGGGAAAGATTGTAGACTGGTACAGAGAAAATCCACTTGAGCCAATAGACACTTTTTATTAACATTTAACTGAACCTCACTCCAGGCAAAAAAAAACAAAAAACGTTGCCTCTGAACAAAATTCACATAGTGATTCCATTTTTCATCACAGTGTAAATTTGAGAATAGTTAATTGATATATGAACACAATTTCCAGGCTTCAGTGATTTGCAGATTCAAGGTAGACTATATCAGCACCTGCACCACTGATATTAGAAGCTGGAATGATGTGCCCTTTTTAAAGTTTAGATACATAAAAGCATGTCAGGGGTCATTTATTTCTTGCAGTACTGTAGTTAAGAGTAAAACAAAACTTTTTTCCACATTGCTTTTCTTTATTCGTCATGCTCACACGCTGACTGTGTGGGCAAGACATTTGACATTTAAACGTTTCATAATCTAGGATAAATTGTTAGTTGTTAGTTTTACATCCATGACTCATGTGGACACTTTAAAACACTCTTTAACAGTTTATACAAGGTGAATTTTTCAGTTATTGTGAATGGAGCCGTGGTGGAAGATATATTTGGATCCTTTACTTAAGTAAACATAGCAATAACACACTGTAAAATACGCCATTGCGTAAGTATGTAAGTGTTTTAGCTAAATGTAAAGCATCAAAGTAGAAACACTAAATGCAGAACAAATTCCCCTTTGAGTGATTATTATCATATTATTATTATAAGCATTCATAAGCATTTTTATGTTGTTGTTAGAGCTACTTTGAGTCATACTATATACTGTATATACTGCAGTTTTAGTTCTACAAATATGCATCTTATTTCATGATATAATCAAATGTTTTGTCAGTAATTTATAATGTAACAAGCTGTCAGATAAATGTATAGTGTTGTTAAAACTCTAATATTTCCCACTGGTGTGTGAGGAAGTATAAAGAGTAAATAGCAGAAAATTTGTTCTACACTTTAACCAGATTAAACATTAAAAAATAAAATAAAAGAGATTCTGTTGGCAGTATAGATTTAGATTAGCTGTGATTACTACTCAGTCAGTTAGAGGTGATGTTGATGACAGGTGTTTTAGCTGACATTACAGTATTTTACCACTGAAAAAAGATTGTGGTACAAAAGAAAGATTTCTGTTATAGATAATCTGATGAGTAATAAGTCTTTGTTCAGGCAGGACTGTGTGTCTAATATTATTCTGAAATTTATGAAGCAACCGAAAGGGTGGGAAAGGGTGACAAGTTAGAAAACTATTTCTTGAGGAAATACTTCATCGAAACTGAGCTCTGACAGCATCATTCCTTTAAGCAAGTGTACCCGAAATGTCATGTTTACATGCTGGTGAATCTCTCTGGCAACAAGAGCCAACAATAACTTACAATAACTTACTATCATTGTCTTCTTAATGTTGTTTGTTTTAACAACAAAAAAAAAATCCAATTATAAGCAGTAACAAAAATATATTTGATGGACATGTAGGAGGACAACCATGTTTGTCAGCTCTGCAGGTAACTACTGGTTCAGTGTCCTTTTCCAGATATCTGCATATTGTCTGTCAAAGGAACATGTGACCTTCCATAAACAGACGCTACTGCAAAACTTTCCATGGCACGTATATTTGTAGTGTGTTGTCACAACATAGCAGGTGACGACGAACTCTATTCATAGTATGTCATTAGCACAAAATATATAGTTACCTTGGATTGTAGCAGAGCGATGTGTTCTCGTAGACATACAGGCATTTGAATGTAACTCACACTGGGGTTAACTAACAGGAGTCCATCATTTTCTCATAATCTCATCACATGTCCTCAGATCATCATGTCTTGTGAACTTGTTGGGAAAGGGGGTAAATAATGCTCCACTTTTCTGCATTCTGGGGTCCATACACAGTATTGAAATGCATTATGTGTGATGATTTTACTCTCCATAGTAGCCCAGGATGACCTCACTGTATATAATGACCTATTGTGACCTTTAGGATAATAAGAGTCATGAAACTTCTCAATCATATCGTATAAAGGGTGTGAGGGGGGTTGAGCAGTTTCCAGAAGAGTAGTGCTTGCCACTGCTTGAAGGATTTTTGACTATTCTTATCCATGTGGTGGAAGAAATCTGTGCCATAAATGGTATTAACCCAAAGTTGCTGATTTAGAGACACAGTTGAGTATGGCAATGTCTATCACATACTTCGATCATAATGCCCTTATACACTCTAAACCTTTAATATTTGAAAAGGTGCCTAAATAAAACACAATGCCTGTTATATATTTATGACCAGAAAACTTGACGTTTCCATTGTTAAAAGAAAGAACCTTGGAATTAAGATTAAGAAAACTCTCAGATCTTATTTGTTGTGTTTCTCATACTTTGACAGTAAAACAGTGTGAAGCCTAAAGCATAAAGTCGCATGACACCACTACCTGAGCTTGTTAAGCAACTCTGAGGTGCTTCTTCTTATAGTTGTAATTATCATTGAGCCACACAGAAAGTGTAGGTTGTAGCTAGGGAGCATCCTTTGTCTTTTGTAATTATTGTATTTCAAAAGCACAGAAGTACTTATGTCTAAGTACTAATGATCCAATGACACATGAGGCAATTGTTGTATTTGCATTTTGACATTACAGAAACTAACTGCTGAATCAAGAATATAACTGACAGTTTAATCAATAAGGAAAATAATTATTGGCTGCAGCCTACTGTGGATTAATCAGTGGCAGATAACTGTCTGAGGGCACACAAAAAAGGACACTCTAAGAGAAAACTTCTATCACATTTTCTCCATTGATGAGGCACATGAGACTTCACATCACATGTCTATTTACCATAGGGGCATCCAAGAGAGCACTCATTTAAACATGGGTCATCGGGAGGTCAATCACTCTTTAATAGTGTTATTTAAGTTATGTGTCTATATATAGAAAACAACTACAGCCATTTCAAAAGACATTCCTTATCATTGAGTCGATGACATAATGTGTAAGGAAATCCTCTGCAGATGTATACACAGTGAATGACTCATTGTGAAGTGTAGGCTGCAGGTAAACATACTTTGTCTGAAGAGGGAGTCAGAAGGCGGAAGCGGTGAAGGTAGTGGGTGTGGACACATAGGAAGACAGAGGTTATCTGAGAAAGGACAACTGGTTTCTATAGTAATTATGTTAAACACACTTACATAGAAGTACATTTGGAAATATTTCCATTATTAAAAGAAAGTACCATAGATTTAAGATCAGGCTTACAATAATAAGATTTTTCAAACTGGTTTAAGCCACTCTGATACTTCTTAGGTGTAATTGCCAAAAGTCAGACAGAAAGCATCCTTTGTCTTGTAGTTATATCAGTTATGTTATGTACAACAATAATATAGCAAGTGGTAGTGGTGGTCTACATTTTATAGGGCTAAAAGTTTGATTACTTAACAATTAACTGAAGTGGAAATTATCAATCATCATCATCAGCAGCAGCAAAAATAAAAAAATGTAACCAAATGGCAGCTATCCTCTGGTTCCACCTCTTTAAATTTTCTGAATTGTTTATTTAATCTTGTGATGCGTAGGTTTAAAGGTAATTTCAAGGTGATGCCTTAGTGCTGTAAAAAATGTATTAAATTGGGCTTTTTCCCCACAATTTTTAAACTAATCGGCAATATCTAACTTTTATTTATCTTTTTGCCCCTTTTAATCTTAATGTTTTCAATTTTATTTGCTCATTGTGCAACCTTTGTTAGTTAATATTACCCTTTTATTGGTGATTTATAACATCTCCCCCATGCCATGTTCAAGTGACACTGTGTCAGTGTCTGTATGTATGATTAGTACATTTATGATTTATGACGGATAAAAATATAAATAAAAATCTTAGCACCTGTGGAGAATAACAATACAATCCTGTAGTCCTTCCACCACCACCATCTCCCTCTCCCTTTGTTAACTTGGCTCTTGTGTTCCAGCAGCTCCTCCCAGTGGCAGCTTAGGTGACATACTAAACAGTGCAATGTTTTGTGTGTGCGTCACTTTTTCCCATCGGAACCTGAAATAGTTGAGAGGCCCTGTCTGTTGAAAACAAAAACACTAACATTATTGTGGGATGACTAATATTATGAATGAGTTGTAATAGTGCCAACAGTGAGGGGAGGTGACTGCCACCTCGTCACTCTCTCCCTCCTTCTCTTACGCACTACTTCCTGGACAGTGACATTAATGTTGCACAATCACACACATGAATCAGGAGTCTCTGCGAAGACATTTCACCACTAAACCACAGATTAATTCTATAATTGAATCCATATTTACTATATTTCGGGGGAAAACTACTGACCAGCAGTGTTGTTTTTTTCCACTAAACATCTGTAGTTTCAGTTCTGGAGTTCATATAGTCTATATTTATTACATTACATATATACATTATATAGGAAAGACATTGTAGACAAACGTCAGACTTTATTAAATTAAATTAATTTAACTATGCAAAGAAAATCAGAAAATGGAATGAAATTAAAACTGAGAAGAGAACTTGTACTCTCTAATTTTGATCCTACTTTAGTGATACACTTCATGGATATTTTCTTAACTTTTTAATGATTAATTACAATCCTAACCCAACTTTGTTGCAGATTTTCCCTTTGACCAGATAAAAGAAAAACATTTCACTTCAGAAGATAGATTATCTTATTACGAAAGGACATTTTGCAGAAACTTCATTCATTTCACATACTGGAAGAGCATTCAGGAAAGAAAAGTGTTCAATGAATCACGGAAGAAAAACAAAACTCATTTCCTAATTTTCTCCGTAACATCAGGAGTGCACGTGCATTTCCAGTGCTCACGTGGAGACACTGAGGCAGAGAAACACACATCTAGACGTAACATTCATGCAAAAAACATCCTTTTCTGTGTGAAAGCATACGGTCTGTCATGCTGTTGAGTCATTCTCCATTGCTTGTTTCAGTTTAGCCATTTTAGACCAGTTAACATGCACTCAATGCTTGGGGCATTCACTTATACTGTAACTCAAGTCGATACGTTATGTAACTGTTGGATTCATCCAGTTCATCAGAACTTCAAATGATTGGTTTGCATTTTTTTCACTTTCTCAAGCAGTCTGACCAAGCAGTAACTAGGTATACAGATAGGTTTGTTAAACTTGTTCAGGTATTTAATTAAGGAGTGCACATTCCTTGTGAGTTCAATGTCCTTTCTGCTATGTGCTTATGTCTTTGCCAAAATTTTCTAAATGCAAATTTTAAATGTTCCGACTGACTAGCAGCTACCAGCTTTATATGGTGTCAACTTTGTAGTAGTTTGTATCCCTGACAGTCACTTCATAAGCATTTTTGTGTAAAGCAATTTTGGACTTTCCTACAGTCTCTCATAACACTGTAATACCCAGCTGCTGCTGCTAAGGGTGAAATTTCCCGGCTAGAGGAAAATTACAGAACTATACATGTTTTACTTTTTACAGACCAGAGACAAACCCATCAAACATGTCTGTCATTGGTTGTGGTGTAAGTGCAAGTGTGAGAGGAGGTTTTAATAGTTTACCTAGCACTATGAAGGGATTATATCTTAATTATAGTGAATGGATTTGTGAGGAGTAAATGCTGAAATAAATTAGCTACTTAAGAAGTTTGTTGTTATAAGAAATTACAGCGGTTTCCTTTTTTAGTACTCACATTTTTCACTTTGACAGTTGTTTTCTATCCATGACAGGTTTAAAAATAATAATTTGGTAATAATAATTAATATGAATAAATCATCTGACCCTGGAATGACACTACTCCCATCAAGAACAAAGTGACATTGTGCCCAACATGGCGTGTAATAAGAATGGTATGTGCAACAAGCCACCTTACCTGTGATTTCCTCCTGTTGGTACTTAGTAAGTCAATGATTAATAGCCTCGGGGAAAGCCATTGCCCAATTGAGCTGCTCCCAACGCCATCAGCTTAACTATGGTATGCTTACATGACCGAGTCACCTGAGGAAACTGAGACAAAAAGGACTCGCCTATATGGGAGACACATGGGAAACACACTAAAGAGCCCTTAAATACATGAGTTTCTCATATATGTGATACATACCATGTCTGATGTGTGAGACCTCAGTATGAAAAGCTGTGACTGGTCATAATTACAGGCTATGTAAAATGGGGTAACTCTCTACCATTCCTTTTAAAGGGTGTCATGGAGAGTGTGGTTCATATACAAGAGTTGCTAGGAACCTATCTACACACATTTACTGTAAGTCTCTGTCAGTATGTCATTGGCATACTACCCACAATTTTTTTAGGCATAAATACACATACGCTTCAGATCAGTTACCATGGTTTTGCGAGTTTATTGTCACTCACTGTATCCTCTCCAGCGCCCACGTAGAGGAGACGTGCCAGTAGATGTAAATGTATATTTATAAAGCAACCACACAGGCATACTGGTGTCTGTGAATCATAAGGAAAAGAGGAATAAGGAGGTCGGAGAGTTCAACATTTCATTTCTTTCAATTTTTACACACTGTGCCTTTGGTTCAGTTGAATAAGTGACTACAAGTGTTCATATGGTGGTAGAGGACATTGAGGACATAGCAAAAGTAAAGTAGTAGGTAAGTAAGTTTCATCAAGTGAAAAAATAAAATAAAAAACAACATAATGTTCACATGTTATACAGTATATTAAGGATACAACACAAACAAAACATAGTGATATTATATATTCATGTTGTTCACATGCACGTTTACATGTGGAGATGCAAGAAAATAATAAAAGTTACTGTAGTATATATCAACTTCATAAGATATGTATTTAATAGGATTAAATCCATATGAGTAAATTAAATTAATTGAATACTGTATAATAAGAAGTTATATGTTCTGTATGTGCAAAGCTCTATCCATCGCACGTAAATGCCTCTGCCATGTAAGTCTTCAAGCTCAAGGCCAAGTTTTTTTTTTATTACCTCACAGCTAGGCTTATGGAGTTAACACCCATTTCCGTTTAAGAAATAATTCTTCTCAGAAAGATTGGGCTGTCTCGGACACCTCCCCACTGATACAGATAACATCATAACATTCTTTTTTTGGTTTTCTGCTCAGTAATGAGCATTATGTTTCATAAGATACTCCCCTAGCCTGTCTCTCCTGTCCTTGTACTACTGATCTATTATTATCTCTCTCTGCCAGCCTCAGTAAAATAGTCGGACAGACATTTTTAGGACACACTTAAATCTGCTGAATGCCATTTTAAGTAACCCATGCCGACTGAGGGACTGAGAATAGTGAAACCCCACCTGACATGCATACTGTGTGTGCCCGAATAAAAAAGTCTACTAATCCTTTAAGCCAATAAATACAGGACACAGACACCGAGGGCAGAAGTCAAACACGGTTGCATGAGCTGTCCCCGAAAATACCATGTGGGTGTGGAGCGCGTTTACCGTACCTAATGCACCGCAGTGATTCAACACTCAGCTAAAGCTTATCAGGCAAGTTAGGAAAAGACAAAGAATTACTAGTGACAGAAGTATTTCTACAAGAACATAAGTAAATTTACTTAAGCACTACTATATTAGTAGTAGTATTGTTGTATTACAATTTTGATGTACTGTGTTTTGTGTTTTTTGAGTGTTTGCATTCTATGATACAATATACTTCTACATCTCAGAGGGAAATATTGCATTATTTACTTACTTCACTTTACTTACTTACTTACTTACTGGTCTTCTTTACTTATTACTCATTACTCTCCTAATGTAAGATTGCGGATGCAGGACTTTTACTAATAATTGAGTATTTCTGCATTGCAATATTTGTACTTTTACTTATGTAAACATCTCAACAACATGCTACATCTTTTTTGGACATGAGCTGGGTGTCAACCATGAAACATTTACTTTGTCATGTTTGGTCATATTTGAATTTCTCTAACTTATATACTAGATTTCACTTTTACAACCTGTATGGATGTTCCTATTTTCTATCTCTTATCTGTCTTTATTGAAATGGGTTGTTTTTATACTCACAAAAACATTTTTACGTATTTGTGAATGCAAGAAAAGTGTGTAAAGCTACTTGTAAGGAGTTGTAAAAGGGAAATCATAGTTGATTAGTGGAGAAGAGACTACAGTGTGCTGTTTGTGTTGAAAATAATCAGGAAGCACATGATAAAGCATCACTACACATTCCCCACCCGTAGCTAGAGGTGTTTTGTGTTTTGCAAGACTCCCATCATGAGTTCATTTTCGTGTGAAGGTCTATGCCTTGAAGAACTTTGAATTCCAGACCAGATCACTTTATTTGAGAGTTCATCTCAAGGATATAGCGTGCTTATTTGAGTTAACTCTTTATATGCTTTTTACAGTAGTGAAAAACAACACAGTAGCTCTTGTGTACTGCTGTGTAGAGACTCTTGACTTTCCAAAGTTTTAAAAGTAAGTCTCTCTCTCTCTCTCTCTCTCTCTCTCTCTCTCTCTCTCTCTCTCTCTCTCTCTCTCTCTCTCTCTCTCTCTCTCTCTCTCTCGTCATTGTTGTGTGTGTAGTTGGGCCTTTATCAAGTAGAGGCTTCTAATTCCTGAAGTGAAATCCTCTTAGGATCTATGCTCTATTTTGGTCTATAGGGTCTTTTTTTGAAATCTCCATTAGACCAAGCTCATTGGCTGGAAAAGACACACGCATGCACACAAAAACGCACACCATCCAGCAACAGATAGCTTGGCGAAGTGTTGGAGTGTAGACCAGTGCAAGGCTAGCTACTGACACAAAGAGAGGACTTTACTGTGACTGTGGGAGGTAAGAAAAACGATTGGACTGTCTTGTTTATATTATTAGATGTTGGAGTGAAATCACACATTTTACACTTTGTGTAGAAATGGCAAGTTTAGTTTTGAATGCATGTAAAAGGAGACAAGCTATTTGTTATTTATGTTTTTACATACATCTGAGAATTGAGACTTGTGGGAGCCATCTTGTTTTAAATGTATATAATCTGTATTTATATTATGTTACAACATCAAATAATATATGGAGAGCTTTTTATCAATTCTAGTTTCTTTCTTCTTTTAAAGTAAACTCTTCTGCATAGAATAAGAACAAAGGAATCTTTCTTTTAGTGCTGAATTTAGTCATGGGTCTGTGTCTAATTGAAAGTCAGCTGTTTACAACAGTTCATTGTCTGGTCTCTTGCTCGCACACATACAGAATTAACACATTTTAAAAAAAAACTTAATTTGCTCATGCTAGAACTAATCAAGGCAAATCTCCACTTGTGGATTTGGGGGTTGGAGAGGTGGCTTCAAAGATCATCAGCCCAGATCAACAGCGTGACTTCACGTAGGAAGGATGTCTAAACTAATTGAAACACTGGAGACAGCCCAGAACATATTAGCTCTGCACACGTCACACAGTGACTGACCAAAGACTGACACCACAAACATTACAAAGACATGTAACACCCAGAGTGCACTGAAGAGGGATGCAACTGCATTGAATATTTTCTTTATATGACCAATTACACTTTTGCACACATAAATACACACATCACAATATAAAAAAAATCTCTTCATTATTTCTTAATAAATTCTGTTTTTAGAAATAAATGCATCAGTTGTGTTATATGCACACATGTATTATTGTCGTTAAATTTCTAACATTATTTATTTTTTCGTTTGTATGTTTTTCTTTAGTGGTTCAAGCTGTCACTCCCATCTGTCCCATCTTAAAACAATAGCAAGCAAGAGAGAGATCTGTTACAGTTAAGTAATCCTCTTAGACTCTAAATTTAATTAATTAATCGTTGAGCTCACTTAGTATCCAGTAGCTCTGTCACAGTGCAAAGATTTAAAATCTGTAGTGTTACAATTATCCAACTGAGAACAATAAGAAAAACAAGTGCTACAGGTCATTAACACCTTAAAGAAATAGTTATTAATTTAAACATCAACAGCTCCCATAATGAATATCATAACTATATCATTTGAATAACCTCCTTTAACTCAGATTCTCATTTTGTTGTCTTACAGGTAGCTAACCAGAAAAATGTCTGACAGAATGATTGATTTGGAAGAGACTGCAACCCACACAGGTGAGTTGAAAATCTATTTTCAACCCTCACAAGGTAACAGGTAGCATTTTTACAGTGCAAACATAATTTTCAGTTTTTGGTCATTAAGAATTTGATAGGGTAGATAATTTCAAGTCCAAGTAAAGTAAAGCAAACGCATTCACAACAAACAAATCAAACAGCAATGGTTAGGATGATTTAAAGTAGAGACAGAGCTGAACTGGAAGACCAAAGCAAAGTACAGATCGTAGAGCTCTAGCAGTTTAACTGACGTCCTAATCTTCTTCTTCTTCTTATGCAACAGCCACGCAATTAGTACACTTCCAGGAGGGTTGGGATGAAGCTTTAATCCCCAAATTAAAACAAGACACATTGCCTACCAATGATTTAGAGCCGAGCTGCATATTGTCATTTTACAAAGCAATAAAAAAGTTGCTGAGATGTCTTCTAAAAGTCTCTCAATAATAGAAAAGAAAATGCTACTTGTTCCCTCCATAGGTCCAAAAGGAGTCATCAATGACTGGAGGAGGTTTAAGTTGGAAAGTATGGACCAGGAAAACCTGCCTGCTGCAAAAAAGGAGATACTGAGACAAATGTCATCTCCAAGTGGGCCAAAAGATGACTCCAGAGCAAACCTTAACCGCAAGGTACAACCAAACAACACCACACAAAACAGCTACATCTGCAGTTAAATGATTTGGCAATTCCACAGCCAATATAAATTGTAACTATTGTTTTAAATATCACTTTTTTCAGATGAGTGTCCAAGAGTATGAACTGCTTAAGGAGGAGGATGAGGTATGTCTAAAGAAATACAGGAAGCGGTGCATGCAGGAGATGCATGATAAACTCAGCTTTGGGCCCAAGTTTGAAGGTGTACATGACCTGGACAGCGGCGAGGCCTTCCTAGAAGTCATAGAGAAGGAGCATTACAGCACAGTGGTGGTTGTCCACATCTACAAGATTGGGGTCAAAGGTTGTGAGGAGCTCAACAACTGCCTTGACTGCCTGGCCACTGAGTACCCCACCGTAAAGTTCTGCAGGATTGATGCTGTCGCATCCGGTGCTTCTGAGCGGTTCTCAGATGAGGTTTTGCCTACGCTGCTGGTGTACAAGGCCGGAGAACTACTGGGGAACTTCCTGGCCTGCACACAGCACCTAAACGAGGAGTTCTTTGCCACTGATGTGGAGGCCTTCCTCAACAGCTATGGCCTCCTGCCTGAAAAAGAGCTTGCTGCTTTGGAAGATGAAGAAGACAATGATGTAGAGTGAACAAAGAATTTACTACTGAAGAAGATGGGAAGCTGTCTGAGAGGGCTGAATAGAGAGCTATGAAAGACAATTTAAGACATAAGATAAGTTTTTCTTTTTGGCTACAGCAAATAGAAACATAACATCTCCACTAGTTCACTAGTGTTCATGAGTAATGTTCTCTAAAGGAGAAATTTTACATCCAGTTGAAAAAAAATTTGATTTTACAAATATGGGTGAGAGTGATATAATGTTTAAGATATCATAAATCCCTTCAACAACACCTAAACAAAAGCCAAAATCAGATAACTGTAATTTAAAATAATTGCACTGTTTTATTTTGTAATGATAGAAAATATTACATATTTTAATTGTAAAAATGTATTAATTCATTAATTCTTTGTAGCATTAGATAAGTTCCATCTGTAAACAAGTTATTTATAAATCCAGGGTTTGTACAAGTAACATCCTCAAATGTGATACATTTTTTAAACACCGATAAGGTCTCTGTGGTTTTCTTTGCCAAAATTGAAAAAAACTTTAAAGAGATAAACAGAACAGGAACTCTTGAGAGGCCAGAGCACTATGTGGAAACATTTTTGTGTAAACATGTTTTCCAAATATCCAGTGCAAAATTATCTGCCCTTGCTTCGTCAACTAGTGTGGTGGGAGGTTGTGTCTGGAAAAAAAACATCCATAAGCCTCTAGCATTTTACCATCATCAATGAAATATCATGAGTGAGGGGTTAATCCATTTTTGTGCATTTTATGTTGTGAAAGTGGAAGTAAGTCATGGAAATAAACAAAGAGAAGAACCATGTTCATCATCATCATCATCATCATCATCGTCATCATCGTCATCATCATCATCATCGTCATATTTTATTTGGATTTGGTTACTATTTTAAACTGTGTACTGGAGTATGATACAACATAGCCTATAATATACATGTTGTTCAGAATAAGAATAAAATGACATAAAATAGTAAATTTCTGCATTGCATTTTGTTGATTTTGGCAACATTATGGAAGCGCTTGCTGCCATGCCAGACAAACTTTTTTTTTTTAGTTTTCGCGTTATAATGTGAAACCTTTCACAAAAGATGTCCTGAGAGCAGTTAAACTGAGGAACATGGCTCATTTACATGATTTGATTAAGTTGTATTTCATGCTGGGGTTGAGACGTGGTGATATTTCGTTGTTACTGAGCACAGTGGATGATATTGTGATAAGTATGCGCACAGTAAGAAGAATTTTAAAATGCATAGGGCTGTACAGGAGATAAAAATCAGTCCGACCCGCAGGAGGCAGCTGGAAGCAGAAGGTCCATGGGCCTGATGTCAAGCATAGTCAGCCTGAAATGTCTCTGAAACGGAGACTATCCAGGTGATTTTATGGCCTTGACTCTGAAACTCTACTTGTTATGTTCTGGCTTTGTTTATTTCATGCACCCACCTTCTAAATTTGTGTCTGGTTGTTGTTAAGTAAGTTTTAAAGATGCAGATCCAAATCAGACATCAAGATAAGAAAACTGCAAAATGCACCCAGGCAGGGTTACATACTTTTGCAGAAGATATCTCTCCTCTCTCCTGTTGAAGCAGGCTGTCGCTTGTTAAATAACCTCATCAGTTGTAACTAACTGACTCTCCTGTGACCCCATTGAGCTGCAGGCATGCCAAAACCACAGCATAAAAAACGGTTAAGATTTTTAAGTAAAGACTTGCAGTACTAACCCACAACTTGATATGTTGTTAATTAAATTAACTTGTCTCATATCTATAGACACTGCCAAACGTATTACCACACATACACAGCCTACTGCTACTGTAGGAAACAGAGGTTTGTAACAAATTGTTATAGAAGGTATGCGTAAGTCGCCTTGCTTTCACCTTGCTTAACATAGTCATAATATCAGCAAAGAGTATTATCTGATGATGTGTAGTGCAGAGATCTATCCTGAGACAATCAGGCCGATCCTCTTAAAGGATTAAGGTTCTAGCTTTAGTAGTAGTGGTATACGGAGTGTCTTTACAGCTGCTTAGGTCCAAAAACAAAAAAAAAGGCTGTTGTGATCTCAATCCTGTTGTTAAATTGAATAACATGTGATTATATACAGTCATATGCCATATATGCCAGCTCTATACCTTTGCAAAAGCACCTCCCAACACATTCCAATGTGTCTTTCATGTGGTTTCATAAAGTGCAATAATCTCTGACATATTGCCTGCAAAGGGGTGCTTGATTTCTAATTACTCAAATGCATGTACATGTGTCTGTGTTTCCACAATACCACAACTGGCACAGCTTGCATAGCCTCAAGCTGGTTACACATCACTTTCACACAGTAGCGTGTCTAAGATTTATCAAAACCTTTTTGATACCTCCCACAAGAGTTTTCTGAGGTTTTCCTTTGGTGCCCAAACATGTCAGCTAGAGTGGTTGCTGCTGACCTACAGCACTGTACTGTATGCAAGCGTGTCAGCCAGCTAGCCAAAACATCCTATGTTGACTCTTTAGATAGTGCATATGTGATCCCACTAGCCCACAAAGTAACCAGGTGCTATCTTAGTACCAGAAAATCTGCCTCTGAGCTTCAGCCACGCTTGTTCAGTAGAATTGGGATTCTTCTAACAGGGACCAGGGTTCATTGGTTGCAACAGAAGCCACTATGAGAGTCCAAGCAAGGGTTGAGAGAACATTTACCTCAATTCAAGATGACTCATCTGTAAGCTCAGAATAAACAATAAACCATTAATGAGTAAGAAGGCGTATTTTGTCTTAATATTCTAAATATACGTCACCAAAGCATGAACCTCTTTGTATGATGTGTACTTTGGGGGTGTTGAAGGTTTACCCAGCAAAATTACCCAGTTATCTCAGTGAACCTGATTCTTGAAATAGGCCCCAGTGCATGATTTGTCTCATCACTAACGTCAAACCAATGTTTACCTCAATGTTTACCCCTGCAATGATCACATGATCCCACCCCCATTTCTGACGTTTTGATTCCATCCCTTTGTTTATACTGCTCCGCTAATTGGAAAACTTTTGTGACTTTTTGTGTTTGGACTTGGAAAGCTGTCACGCTCTAATTCACAGACATAGAAGAAAATAATTGCACTGAGGTGATGTCATGACATGGAAGTTGAGGTGGCAACTGAGACCAAATATGGTCAAATATAAGTGGATGCAGATGACATAACTATGAATGTGGTCATTGGCTGTCATCAAATGAGTAAATGCAATGCAAACACTACATCAACACAGAGTACTACAACAAGGTGGAGTCATAAATAATGATGAATGAGTAACAAAGCTGTACATGACAGACATACAAGCACGAATCACCACCACAGTGGCAGCTACTGTATACCGAAAGTTCTGATGTATTTATGGTGAAACAGTTACAAACCCTGGATAATAACATTTTTTGGCCCAATATTGTATGAAGTAAGTATAACTACTGAACCTATGTATGTTGACAAACTTAGTCAAGATTACCACCATAAAGGGGAACTTTACCAGAGTTTGTCTACTGAAATAGCACCCTACTGGGCATCATGTTTTATTTTTTGTCATAAGATTATACTTTTGTGACAAGTGCTGGCAATAACCAACATAGTTAACTCAGATTAAGAAGTTTGCACTGTGGTGTTGCTATAGGTTACTGTACATCTTGGTATCCAGGCGTGACAGCCGAGTATAAGAAAATAGTTCTGCTGCCTGGAGCAACACAAACATCTGTTTTAACTTCTCATGTTCGTGCCGTCAGTCTTTCGATTCGTTATGAACCAATAAACCACTGAGGTAGAGTATTTGTCAAAACTGGTCCAGACAGGGTCTAAATACCTACCAGGCATATGTCACCAAAGACACAGTTAATAAATGACTTCAACTGAAACTCTGGAAGTAATTAAAACACGCACACAGTAGTGCCTCAAACAGGTAAATTCTATGTAAAACAGTAAAGTTGATGTACATATGAAATAAAACATGTTTGAGTCATTTTAAACATTCACTCTTCAAGAAACCTTTTTCCCAAAAGGATAGATGTAACTTTGAGTATGAAGCTTTGAAGGAGGTTAAGACAGGGTTACTCATTTTGAGATCCTTCAATGACATCATTAACAAGTCACTGTGAATGCAACGATGCATGTTTTCAAAGCCTAGTCAAAATGTATTTTGAGGTCATTAGTTCAAATCCCAAAAGTATTAAAAGAACAAGACTTTATTTATTGATTTACATTGTCAGTTTTATCTACCGAAATTATCAGGAAATTGTTGATTCAAAGCCTTCTCTGCCAGATATGTATTTCTGTGGAAGAATAAATCCCTTTTAACTTGATTTTTATACCAGACACCTATAGTGGTCTTTTAACTCAAGCACAAATCACACTTTAATAAAAATCATGTATGTAGTACACGTATTGTAGTATATGTATGTATAGCATGATATTTTCTCATGACGCCTTCAACTTGTTTTGGTTCCCAACCTGTGATTCTTTGCTGCACCGTCCCCTCTTTCTACTCAGTGTCTCTCTGGCTGCTCCTACATAATAAAGTAAAAAAAAAAATTAAGCCTGCTTTATCATCCTTGGACTTCCCAGGAGTGCACAATTAAACTTTTCCCAAAAGAGTCACATTTTATTTACTCTCTTTCAGTGACACACACACACACACACACACACACTGACCAATAGTGATACTAATACTGTATACATGCACACTGACACGCATGCGTCCATGTTTTAGTAGGCCGATGTGTTGGCGCCATCTGCTGCTGACCGAGGGAGTAAGTGTTTAGCCAACACTAGAGGTCAAATGACATTAAAAAAATAAATTACTAATTATTCCGCAATGCAAGAATTAGACATCTACAAGTGCTTCCATATATTATCTAATGAAATGCATACTGCATAATAATACCTATCTAGATCATTTTAATGTCTTTGTAAATATTTGTCTGGATATTTTAAGGCACATTTGACATTTCGTTGTAAAATAATGGGTCATGGTCTTTATTCTCTTCACACTCTGTTGGCTGCACGTTTGCGTCTGAAGCAATGACAGTAAAAACATACATATATGTGTCTATGAGTATAAAGAAGTTTAAACGTAAGAACTACAACTCCCACAATGCTCCGGGAGCACGGCAACCTCATATCGCAAACTGCGCCTGCTCGTGATCTTGTTGTCGCAAAAATGGCGGCACTGTTGCTGCAGGAGTTTGAAGGCTCCGAGATTTCCAAGCTACCAAAAACGGTTCAAAACAAACTGGAGAGGCTTCTTTCGGATCAACAATATGAAATCGATTCTTTGAAAGCACAACAGGAGCAGTTTCGAGTTGACAGCGGTAAGACAGCGCCTGGCATTTTGTTAGCCAGCGGTGCTAAAGTGTTTTGCTTTGCTCACCATGCACGCATGTCGGTTACCGCAGCACACACTTAAAAGTTAATCATTTTGTTTTGGACTTTGTAATCTACTAACATTACTTTGTTAGCTGCCTAACCGTGTTATATATTTACAAACGGGTTCGTTCATTTGGACCAAACTGGAAAAATAAACTGCAGGTTGTCGCTAACCACGATTTGACGCTAATGCTAGCAGCTAACCCTGGCTCCTATCTCTAACATAAACACCATGAGATTAAACAGCAAATTATCTGTGTCATGTAACAGTGGCCAACTAACCATTTGATGTGTTGATGTGTTTCTGCTGACCCTTTTTCTGACAGAGCAACATTTCTTTGAAAAAGTGAAACAACTCGCTCAGTGTCAGGAAGAATTTGTGTCCCAGACTCAAGAACATCTTAAACTCAAAGATGAGTTCACCAAGCTCGGTAAGGGTCATTCATTTATTCATTTATTCATTTATTTATTTTTGACCCAGCTGGGTTGTATTACATACCATGTATTGTTGCATTTCTTTCCTTTTAGACGAGGAGCTTAAAGCTGTGCGTGAAAAGAACAGGGAGCATGAATCAGCCCAGGAGAAGTTGTCATCAGAGCAGGTAAGAGACAAAATCATACATGGCAATGATCAAACACTGTCACTCATTTTACTGTTTGCTTACTTTATGTGTTACCACGTGCTGCTACATTTTAGGGAGTTTGTAATATTAGACTATGTCATCTGTTGTGATGTCTCTCTCTTGTTTTAAGTGATGCTGCTTTAAAAGTCAGCGGATGATGTCTGTGCCTGTCTCAATCAACGTATCTGCTTTTTCTGATTTTAGTGCAGCTTTTCAGATGCTAAGACTTTCTTACATTTGAGTTTTACCAAACTTCTGTAAACACTGTCATCCGCACAACACTTTAAACTCACTTTTGTCAACACAACGCATCACCTAAAAAGCATATAAAGGTCTGTCTTTGGGTTTAAAAGAGATACGTTCAGTTTTCATGTCATAATATTATTTATATTATGGTCGCTACTCTTGCAATAATATTCATTATTTGTATCATGGTCACTTTCTTTGCAATATTTCTTACACTATGGTCACTTTACATTACAATACTCTAATATATCATGGCACTTTTCTCCTCAGTACTTGTCTGTTTGAAGGTTGATTGTTTTTTGTGTTTATTGTGTAGGTTATAGATATTTCTGTCTGTTTATTGTATCTGTTTTTTGTTTTTTACTTTTTTTTAAATTCTGTAGTGTATGCTACACTTTCCTCTGCTGCTGCAACAAATACATCTCCCCGTAGTGGGATGAATAAAGTATATCTGATCTAATTGTTTGAATTGTTTACCTACTGGCATATATGTAGGGAAGAATATTTTGGAAATATTGGACTAAATATTTGAACTGACTAATAGTTATGTTTATGTCACCAAAATTTCACATATAATCTGTAAAAAGTGTTTAATATGAAAGGTGAAACCGCAATTACTAATGTTGAAATATTCATTTGTTTAGACTTTGCTGTCAAAAGCCAAAGAGGAACTGGAGGCAGAAAAGCGAGAACTTGTGCGAACACTGGAGAGAAGATCGTTGGAAGTGGAGCATTTAAATGGTACGAACGGATGAATCAGTCTTTAGATCTTCGTTAAACCTTTAGTTTCTTTTTATAGATACTAACCATCACATGTATGTGGCACTGTTATTTCTCAACCAGATGACTTCAGGCAACTCAACGATAAGTTGGTGGAAGTCAACACGTCTAAGATGGCCCTGCAGATGAAGTTAGATGAACTTGAAACTGCTGAAGTCAACATTAAAGTGAGCTCTATTGTTTTTGTACTTTGTTTTAATAAATACCTTAACATTTGAGTTGTCTGTAGAGGAAGTGACTTCCGTAACACACTTTTACCTATTTTTCTATTTTGTGCATATTGCCATATAAACAAGTAACCGAGTAAAGTTGTGGTGCTTTGTTATTACAGTACAAGGATAAGCGAATGGAACAAGAGAAGGAGCTGCTGAACAGCCAAATATCGTGGCTAAATGAGGAGTTGAAGGCCAAGAGTGAAGAACTGCTGTCCCAGTCACGAGAGAAGGGAAACCAGATCCTGGAACTGAAGTGCAACCTGGAGAACAAGGAAGATGAGGCATGTCTTTTCTGTGTTTACAGTGATAGCACTTTCTTCAGTTATGAATACCATCATCTCCTATGGTCATTGCTTAATAAGTTATTTTTTCTCATTTTGCTCGTGACTTCAGTTGAACAGACTCCAGGACCAAGTGGACAGTTTGAAGACTTCCAATGAACACCACCAGAAACAGAACGAGGACTTGATCACCAAACTAAAAGAAGTATGCGTGTTGTTTTGTTCGTACAGCCTTTTCAAAGTTGTCATCCTGTCTTTACACAGAAACAAGAATTGTTTCTTTTTATTATGTTCTCAAAGTGAAGTTTAATAATTGAAGTGTCTGACTGGATCTTTGTTCATTCCAGGCTAAAGAGCAACAAGCCACCATGGAGGAAAAGTTCAGAAATGAGCTGAATGCCAACATTAAACTCACTAATCTATACAAGGTATGTATATGTATAACAGCAAGCCAAACCATGTGTTCCCAGTCATAGCTTCCAATTTAAGTCCATGGAGCATCAATGTTTCACTTTTTCAGCATATTTGTTTAGAGGAGATGTTTAATGGTAATTTGTAAACAATAAATTCTGCATATTTCCTTAATGCATGTTTTTATCTGCAGTTTATATTTACACTGTGTGCTTTAGTTAAGTTGATTTGCAGAGAATAACGTTGTTATTGTGACAGGGAGCAGCAGCAGATTCTGAGGCAAAAAGCGAAGAGCTGAGTCGGGCAGTGGAGGAGCTGCATAAATTGCTGAAGGATGCTGGAGAAGGTGCTCGGCTCTTACAAAATGACCACAATCATCATTCATACGTAGTGCTTGACCTGCTTCTAGAAAAGGAGAGTCTGAATTCTGAATCAGTTTTTGATCTTCCCTGACAATTGCTCTATTTACTCTTTCCAGCCAACAAGGCCCTTGAAGAGAAGCTGCAGGAGATGAATGGTGTCACAGACAAGAGTGTTGCTGATCTTAAGGAGAGGATCCAGAGTCTTGAGAAAGAGCTAGAGAATGCCAATGAGCTGCTGTCAAGTTGTAAACTTCGAGGTCTGTTGGATTGATTTGCATTAATTAATTAATTCATAGATCTATCTAAAAACTTTGAATTTCAAATAAGCCAGCATCAAGCCTCAAGAAAAAGGATATTCTTTAAATTTACATTACCATCTCATCTACCCAGGCCCTGTCGGTACAACATCTGCACTCACAGAGGAGCAAATGACAACAATGTCTCCAACAGCAGCTGCTGTATCCAAGATAAAGCCCGGCATGAAGCTGACGGAGGTATATGAAACTGAATGTCAACACCCACTTATGTGTCATTTAATGGGACTGATTTTGTGCACGGTTGTCTTTACTGCTCATTTTTCTTATTTGTCTTATTTTAATACAAAATGTATTTTCAGTTGTATACAGCATATGTGGAGAGCCAGGAGCAGCTGCAGTTGGAGCGACTGGAGAACAAGCGAGTCAACAAGTACCTGGATGACATTGTGCAGGAGGTGGAAGCAAAAGCCCCCATCCTCAAACGGCAAAGGGACGAACATGAGCGCATGCAGAAGTCCGTGGCCAGTCTTTCTGCGAAACTGGAGCAGGCTGTTAAGGTGGGTGACGCAGACAAGTAGTATGTGTGTTTAGTGGAATTATATCTACATTATATTGATATTTTGCTTGTTCTGAATTTTTTTTTTTGTGTGTGTTCATGTGTTTCAGGAGGTGCACCGTCTGCAAAAGGAGGCTGATGAAGCGAACAAGCGCTCCTCTGTTCTGGAAAGGGATAACCAGAGGAGTGAACTGCAGCTGGGAGACATGGCACAGCAGGTAGGTTCTCAGTCTCTTCCTCCAATATAAAGGATAATCCTTGTTATTTCTGAAAATATGTTCATCAAATTTCTTCACACTTGTGGAAATTATCCTGCCAGGTGCGTGTGCTCCTGATCGAGCTGGAAGAGGCTCGTGGAAACCATGTGCTTCATGAGGAGGACGTGAGCTCAGCTGATGTCAGCAGCACATCAGAGGTGATCAGCCAACACTTGGTGACCTTCCGCAGTATAGAAGAGCTACAGAAGCAGAACCAGCGTCTTCTGGTGGCCCTCAGAGAGCTCAGCGATGCCCAGGAGAAAGAAGAATTTGAGGCCACTGGCAATAAGTATGTTAGAATGTGTGCTGTTTCTCTTTTGTTTGTTTTTTTGCTATAAACAAACAGATCTGTAATGTCTCATTATCCAAGTTCATTAATGTGTAGCAAAATTGGGTGTAAACCATCTCAACCTAAATTTTACATCCATAAATCTGTTACTTTAAGTAACCAAAGATATCAGACTGTCAGTTGGGCTAATAAAGAAACTGTTACAGGCGTGGAGAACTGGAGCAGAGTTTGGACAAAGCCCAGGTCGAGCTGGAGTCCCTGAAGGAGCAACGCAACCAACAGGTTAAGATGACAGAGTCCATTGTGAGGCAGAGGGACATGTACCGTGTGCTGCTGGCTCAGGCAACTGGAGTCAGCTTCCCACAGCAAGGTAACGGATAAACAAAGTTTTACTATTGATGCACAACAGAAGAACCTGCACATGCACATTCTTTTTTTTATGTCACATCAACTGAACTTCTGAGTGTTTTTCTTAAAGGTACACCACCTGAGGAGTTCTCCCTGACTTCTACTCCCCGCCGCTCACCTGCAGCCATTCCCACCGCAGGAACACCCACTGCACTTGTCTCCATGGCTACAGACTCTGCTGAAGCACTGGAGGCCAAGGCAGCTTTGCGACAGGTGAGTGCCACATTTGCCAGACAACATTCAAACTGTGATATGTTCACAATTGTTACTGCATTTAACTTTAAAGCCCACACCAATGACAACAGATGTAGATATAAGTAGTAGTAGTAGTTGTTGTTGTTGTTACTTCTATTTACATTTTTATTATTAAAAAGATTACAGATTCATCAGTGGATCACTACTGTATGTATGTTTGTTTCCCATGTTTGCCACTAGATGGTAGTGCATCTATATTGATGAAGAAAGATTGGTGTGCCAACAGGGAAGGAAGGATTTAGGTTTATTTTATTGAAAACCCTTGACATGGGTCAAAGGCCAGTGTAACGTGTTCATTGTCATCCATGAAAATAACAACATCAACTAACTATGTAGACATGATATAAAAATGTCTGGTTGCATCTACAGTTGCAGGAGGTGTTCTCCACGTATAAGAAGGAGCGTGTGGAAAGTGACAAGGCACTGGCAGTGCAAAACGAGAAGCTCCAGGAGCAGCTTTCTGACCTCCATTCCCAGAATGCCAAGATATCCACACAGCTGGAGTTTGCCTCCAAGAGGTAAGTCTGAAAAACATCAGCAGGAACTGCTTCCCCTTGAAGAAAGTAACTAAGTCTAATGTGATTATAAAACAGCATTGTGCATCACTTCACATGTGTTACAAGAATCCATTGGAGAGTACATAAGCCACTAAAATGACTGTCTGTGTCAACAATATCAGGTATGAGATGCTGCAGGACAACGTTGAGCGCTACAGGAAAGAAATAGCTTCTCTTAGAGAGAAAGGACAGAGCATGGCTGCTGCCACACAGAAGCATGAGCAGACCATCCACACTTTGAATGAGGATCTGAGAGCTGCTAAAGAGAAACTCGCCATGGCAGAGGTTTGTCTTTGTTCCAGCAACCATGTCAGAGTTTTTTGTTTGCATTTGATCATTGTTTTTTTTTAATTTGTGACTACTTGAGAAATTGTAGTGCCAACTAGACTTCTCTTCTCCCGTTTTTTAGGGCCAGGTGGAGAACCTGCGTAAGGAGAGAGACATGCTGAAGCTGGTGGAGTCCAAACTGAATCAAGAGAAGGAGACAATCCTGAGTCAACAACAGACTCAAAACCTGCTGCTGACCAACCTCCAGACCATTCAAGTAAACCATAAATATATACAGACATTTCTTATTCATTTTCTCACACACACACAGTTCAAAATGATAACTGCTGCCTTCTTTTAGGCCACTCTTGAACGCTCAGAGACTGATACACGTCAGCGTCTTAACAGCCAGATGGAAAAGCAGGAACGAGAGATCTCCCAACTGCAGAAGAGACTGGAGAATGAGGTGGAGCAGCGCCACCTGCTCAGCAGAAACCAAGAAGTAAGGAACCACCTCAACTCATGTGCAGATTTGTTGTGGAGTACTGATAAATCAATACTGTTTGTTGTGTTTAAAGAATAACATAACACCTAACTTGATCCTCAAACCCAGACTCACATGAAAAATAGGTTTAAAAAAAAGGACTAATTTCTTGTGCACAGATCCAGTTGATGGATGCAAAGAGGCAGCTGGAGACACAGGTTGTTTTACAACAGAAGACCAAAGAACTGCTAAATGCTGCTGAGTTGGAGCTGAACACCCTCAGGCTGCAGCAGGGCAGCAGCGAATCACGTCACGTGCTGAGCTCCCCCTCCACATCCAGTATCAGAGGTTGGCACGAACACACAAATACACAAACTGGCAGAAGTACGTAATACAACAGCACAGTACAAAGAGGAATACATAGTTGTAAACACTAAAATGAATCCAAATCTCAGTACCTTTTAAATTCCTGGGTTAACACCATTGGAGGTCAAATAATTTATAGCTTCCACTAAAATTACTGCCTATGTATTTTTTTTGTGCAGTACACTGACCAATTAAATGCTAGTTTATATTTTTGGGGAAGTAATAAGACAAAAAAAACACTCAAACTTTATAGGTTTTGTCTTTTTTTCTAGTCAAGTGACAAAGTTTTATACTTTCTTTTGTAATAAAATATATATGCTAGGATGTTATGGTCTTATTAGCTTGTGTTCTAAGTGCTTATATAAGACACATCCAGTAAATGAAGAGCCAATGAAATGTCTAAGCCACAAATGTTTGTGGTTTTTAAGCACAGACTCTCAACAATGTAATGGTATTTTTATGAATTCACAATCTGTCCTCCCCTCGTAAAAGCGCACATTAATTTTGTCAAATTGTATCACTCACTTTCAGGCCTGCAGGGTTCAGATCAAGACAGAGAGGACGTACAGGGCCGCCTGCGGCTGGCTGAGACACGGGCAGAGGAGCTGGCAGAGAGCCTCAAAGCTGCGACCTCCAGCATGGAGCAGTACAGAGCCATGGCTCAGAGCATGGAGGAGTCCCTGGACAAAGAGAAACAGGTGCAAAACACACTGCCTGTCAGGGTGCCACCTCTCATAAAACTACTGACTGCAACCGCAAAACTATTAAAAAATTAGAAATACTTGTGTGAGCAAGTATGTGGGAAGCAGATAAACCTGTATTTCATTTTGTACACCTGAGGTATAGCTCTGACAGTAATGGATTCCTGCACATCCTGCACACAATTTTTCATGCATGTCTTATCTTTTAGCTTAGAAAAACATTTGGGAAATTTAGGTAAAGATAATTGTTGTTTTAAATGTTTTATTACATCAGGTAACAGAGCAGGCCCGCTCATCCATTGAAGATCGTATGAGGGAGGCAGAGAAGCAACACCACATCCTGGAGGAGAAACTTCTGGAAGCAGAAAAAGGGAAACAAGACTTGGAGGAACAGATGAGGAGAGGCCAAGCCTCTTTGGAGGAACAGGTATATTAAATCACACATTATTACAAAATGCTGTAGATTTTTCCTTCAAGAATAACTCACTCCTATATGTGACCATCTGAGCAGTTTTATTCAACATCATACAATTTCCCTTACTTGTGTAATTTTGTTTTAGATTAACAATCTAAACAGAAGTCTTAGCAGTGCCCAGGCAGATCACCAGGCGGTGCTACAGCAAGTGGCAGTAGCTGAAGCCCAGCAGCAGCAAGCTCTACAAGACAGCCAGGAACAGGTAAGCTTGAAATTCAACGTAGGAGACTTTATCAGGCTGATACAATAACCTTTTAATGTAATTAAATGAGCATATCTGATACTGATCACCATCTGCTTGGTATGAAATAATATTACTTAAACATGCAAAGATATTAAATCTCCTTTCCCATTTCCAAGGCTAAGGTGGCAGCTGAAGCACAAGATAAGTATGAACGGGAGATGATGCTGCATGCAGCAGATGTGGAGGCCCTGCAGGCTGCTAAAGCTCAGGTCCTGCAGGCCGTCGAGCTCAGACACCAGCTGGAGGAGAGAGCTGGGAGGATCAGTGCTGAGCTACTGGAGGCCAGAGTCTCCTGGGAAGAGCAGGAAAAGATCCTCAAGGTTGGTTGAGTGTTTGAGAGATGTATAGGTGATGACCTATAGTGTTACAAAAACATGGAGTTGAAAAGAATCACAGGAACATCTCTTACGCAGTCAATAAGTCTAATAAAGACATTTTATTCTAGGGCCATGTGATGAAGTGTTACGGTTCATTTGTCCAACCAAGTGCTCGTTTCATTTTAATAGAAATCAGCAGTTACATTTTTAATCTTAATTTCTTTGCTCGTATCCCAGGAGGAGATGTCCAAGATCGAGAACCGCAATGAGGAGTTGCAGAGGCAGAACACCCTCCTGCATGAGCAGGTCCAGACAATGAGCAGCAAGATGGCTGACAGTTTGCAACGTGCTGCCAGTGAGAGTCCAATGAACATCTCCCTTACTGAAGAAGGCAAATCTCAAGACCAAGTCCTTGAGATTCTCAGGTAAAACACATTAATCTCAAATCACGCAATCCTTTCTTGTACTTTGTCTTGCAAATAAAATCTATGTTAGTAAATAAAGAAAAACATTTTTACTGCCTGCCCCATGTCACATTCCTGCCCGTCCATGTTCTGTTTTTGACATCCTGATTTTTTTTTTTCTCCATCACAGGTTTGTTCGTCGGGAGAAGGAGATTGCAGAGTCTCGTTTTGAGGTTGCCCAAGGGGAGAGTTTGCGCTATCGTCTGAGGGTGGAGCACCTGGAACAAGAGCTGAAGGAGGTGCAGGACAGCTTGAGTGCCTCAAAGGAAAGAATGCAGGTATGTGTTTTTACCAACTGGTCTTACATTTACCAATAATGTTGTTTACCACAACTGTGATCTTAGCATTGCAGGTGTAGGTGTAGGGACATTTTACTGATAAATATTCAAAGAACAATTCAAACCTGCACTTCAGTATCATTGTTATCTTACTCAGGTCACAGCAAAGACCCTGGCTCAGCATGATGAACTAATGAAGAAGACAGAAACCATGAGCATCCTGATGGAAACCAACAAGTTGCTAAGAGAGGAGAAGGACAAGATGGAGCAAGAACTTCAGCAAACCCAAGCCAAGGTATCAGATGTGTTTGTTTTTTTTATAGAAAAATGTAGTGGTTGTGTTGAATTTGATGCGGACTCCAAATAAATATCATTCTATCATTTGAACCTCCAAATCCAGACATTCCATCTCATCTTCTGTGTGTTTCAGGTACAAAAGATGGAATCAGACATCATGCCACTGCAGCAGACCAACTCTGAGCTGAGTGAGAAGAGCGGCATGCTGCAGGCAGAGAAGAAGTTACTGGAAGAGGAGATCAAGCGTTGGAAAGCCCGGACACAGGTCAGTGGAAAGACTAGGAAGACAAATCACAGGAACATCTGACCGGTGGGGAAAATACCTCTGTCATTAGAAAAGTAGTCTTACTTCATTTAAGATTTTAATTTCACGCCATTAACACACAGCATCTTCTCTTGTTCTTTTAGCATTTGGTGAGCCAGCAAAAAGATTCGGATCCAGAAGAATACAAGCGCCTGCACTCTGAAAAGGAGCTGCACCTCAAACGCATTCAGCAGCTCAACGAGGAGAGTGGCAGACTTAAAGCAGAGGTTGCAAGGTAAGGGATTATAAATGATGTAATTATTGAATTTTTATTCAGCTGGATATCAAGTGTTTCCCTTTTCTCTCTTCAGTCCTATTGATTCTTTGTTTGCCACATTAATTTATACAATCTCTTCACTTCTCTCACAAGGACCAATTCTCTAACGACATCCCTGCAAAGCCAGATACAGAACTTGCGTGACAACTTGAGTAAACTAACTGAGGATAGGAATACTCTGAAGAAGGAAGTGGAGACCAAGAACCAGGAACTCCAGGAGAAGGTGCGGACTATAACCCAGGTCAAGAAAATTGGACGTCGCTACAAGACTCAGTATGATGAACTCAAGGTGGAGCATGACAAGGTGAGAGCTCAGCAGCTTATAAATCTCACACCTTTTTAAAACAAAAATGCATTGTTGTTGTTTGATTCCACTTTGCGCACCCTTGTGCTTATTTGAGCATAATTAATCTCTCTCACTGCGTTTCCTCCAGATGGTTGCTGAGGCTGCAGCAGGCCCATCCCAGGAAGAGGAGGCTCGTCAGGCATCGGTTCAGGAGTTGCAGAGCCTGAGAGATTCTCTGAGCCAGGCTGAAGCCAAGACCAAAGAGCTGGAAGGACAGCTGGAGAACATTAACAAGGTTAAACATCACACCTTTTACGTGTAACTGTCTACTTTGTAGTAAAACTAGTGTCCTTCTCAGGTTTGGGAGGGGCAGTTTTTCTTGTGTTTTCTACATACATTCATTAGTTTCATGTCTTCCTGGCCTTCGACAGGTGGTTACAGAGCGTGAGACTGAAGGCCGCAATGCTCAGGAACAGTCGACCAGGCTGCAGGCTGAAGTGACCAGGCTGAGGCAGGAACTGCAGGATAAAGCTTCTCAGGAGGACACATTGAGACAGCAGATGACAGAGAAGGAGGAGAAGACCAGGAAGGCCATCGTTTATGCCAAGCAGAAGATCAACCAGCTCATGGGTGAGAGGGGTTACCTTCTCTTCCGTTTCCCCCTATTGCAGTGTTGCTTGTTTTATTTTAAATCTCAGACCTACATTTTTAAAACATTAATGTCCAGGCAACAAAGACCAGCTACAGAAGGAAAATGCGGAGCTAAAGCAACAGCGTGAAGAGCTTGAGGTGCGAGTGAGCGCACTCAAGTCTCAATACGAGGGCCGTCTGAGTCGACAGGAGAGAGAACTGAGAGATCTACGAGGCCAGCAAGAGAGACAAGAGCAGAGAGACGAGCCAGCTGAGGCAGGTCCCAGTAAGGTGAGAGTCTACTTTAAAGTTATAATCAGAGAATGACAAATATCTCATGTCTGAAAGGTGTTTGGTGAAACGACAGTACAGGGTCATCTTTCTGTCCTGATTTTCAGACCCAGGAGCAGCAGAGGAGCACGGAACAGAGACAGATCAGTCTAAAGACAACCCCAGCTGCAGACAGGGGCAGGTATGATACACAACCACTAAAAGTGCTTATTGTTTATAGGTTTGCACTGCAGCTCAACATGGATGTATATATTCCTACAACTCGTGTCTTATATTAAAAGTGGCATCAGTTGAGTCATTATTCATGTCCTAATCTTTGTCTCTCAGTGCCAGCACATCTGAGCCACCAACTGCCAACATTAAACCTACACCTGTAGTGGCTACAGCTAGCAAGCAGCCCGTCAATCCAGGGAACAAACCCACTCCAAGAGCAAGCATCCGGCCTATGATCACCCCAGCCACTGTACCCACCCCAACACCCACAGCTACTGTCATGCCCACCACACAGGTGGAGACGCAGGAAGGTAAGTAACTGCAAAGCTTCAGGCCGATGTACCAGCCAAAAGGGTATTGGCCCTAATGATGAGTGTTAAAAGTAGTTAGCATTCCCTCATCTCAAATTCTATTGGTTTTGTCCACTAACCTAAACTCCTCTACAGCCATGCAGTCTACTGAAGGCCCACCGGTGGAGCATGTGACTGTGTACGGCAGTGCCAGCGGCTCCGTGCGCTCCGCCAGCCCTAATGTCCAGACGACCTTAGCAAGCCCCATGCTGACTGTGCAGCAGACTCAGACACAGGCCACAGCATTTGTCCAACCAACTCAGCAACAGAGTGTTACCCACACAGAGCCAGCCAATCAGGAGCCACCACCCGTGGTGATCGAGGCAACACCTAGCACGCAGGTGGAATGGCCTTCACCGTCTTCCACTTCCTCTGTGTTTGGGACTGGTAAGAACTTTTAAAGTTGATTATGTTTATGTGGAATAGTGATATAATTTTAGGACAGGGTTCTCTCCTGTAAATGATAAAGTCATCATTTAGAAATTATGGATCTCATAGTATGATTCTGACAGATCTACTGGTATTAGGGAGAAGTCTAAACAACACCCATTCCCCATCTGTAGTTTCAGCAACACCGGGAACCTCCTCCATGTCCAAGAGGCCTCGTGAGGAGGAAGAGAGTGCCAACATGGTTCCCGACACAGAGACCACACAGGATGATAACTCCAGGGCTCCTATATCTAAGAAGCTGCGCATCATCCAGAGAGTTGGTCCAGAGGTGAGGAAGCGACACTACATAGAAATCATAAAAGGGTCATTCATTTTAATGACCTGAAAACTGGTCCAGTTGTTGTTGTTGTGGGTGTCATGTAGGTGTGTGTGTTCTCCACAGGAGGAGGTGTTGGTGGAGGACAGTGCGGAGGCGGAGGGCGTGGTGCCAACAGACAGTGATGGTGCTGAAGCAAGCCAGGTTTGATCATTTATTCCAAAGACCTTATTGCCATAATAAGACTATTAGTATTTCTCAGTGTACCAGTAATTACAGTGAATTGGTGGGATAGTTAAAGTAGAATTAATGTGTTAATTACTCTACCTCAGTTGTACTACCTGAGTCGCACCTTTTTATGGAAGATATTGGTTTGTAAAGGAGTAGAATACATATTGTTCATAGTGCCCATTGTTTTGCCCTGCAGACGGAGGAGTTTCCAGCACTGGAGGAAGGAGATGAGTCTGCAGCATCCCAGTCAGTCCCAATGGACCAAGAGGTTACCCTGAGTCAAAGTGACACCCCTGGACGTCTGGAGCATGAAGTAATCGTCATAGTAACAGACACAGAGAGTGACGATGACCAGGAAGAAGAAGATGAAGAGGAAGAAGAGCAGGTAGAATGTTAAAGAATTTTAAAAGGAATCCTGTTAAGTGGCATTGGAAACAAGTCGCAGAATTTGTCTTGGTTTTCTGCCACTAATGATTTCACCACCCCGTAATGTAGGACTACGATGAGGAGGAGGAAGAGGAAGAAGAGGAGGAGGAGGAAGATGAAGAGGATGAGGAGGAAGATGACGGAGAGATGGGGGAAGAAGGAGAAGACAGTAATGAGGGGAGCGGAGACGGGAACGAGGCTTACGAAGGAGACGACACAGAGGTTCGATTACCTATGACGCACACTGTGCTCACAGTTACAACCTTGACCTTTTTTATACGTTCTCACCCACACAGCTTTCACATCCAGTACACCAGTTAACTCTTCCCACTCTTTCAGGGAATTGTATAACCTTTCCAGCTCACACACTCAGTTTTTCCACAGTCTCATTTCACGATCACTTGCATTTTACCCCTGTGTCGTAACTTTGTGTGTTGACTTTAGCTGTTTACCTTTTTACTCCAGTCTTGGTTGCACATGTTCAGTAGGATGAGTCAGTGTCTGCAAAGCGACAGTAAACCTTCTTTCATCTGAAATCTACAAACTGCAGCTGTCAGCTCTGAACTTATGAGACATTTTAGACGCATCAGACGGTCGTCCTCAGCAGATAACGAGTTTCACATCTGTGCTTTCCCTGAATCCCGTAAACCTGGTGAGAAGTAAAAAAAGACGATACAAATCAGAGGTAATAGCAGCAGTGAATCGAGGCTGGGCATTTTGAGGAGACAGAAGGGACAAAATTTATTATTGAACCTTGAATTCATATGTCTACACAACCAGTTCAAGGTGAGAATGCTGCACTGTTTTTCTGCTTCATACATAAAAACAATGGTGGGTTACTGTTACGGCAGCTGCGGTAGTAATGGAGCTGAATAAACATCCATGTAAAAAGGACGAGGCAGTGGGATGGGACGTGTGCGTAAGCAAGAGAGAACTGCAGAAAGTGACTGTGAAATCGAGCAACTTCGAGGAAATGTACAGTGAAGGTTAGTTTGTCAGTGAGTAAAGGCTTTCCCAAAACCAAACTGAAGCTCCTTTGTGCTGCTTCCCAACTGCTGGAATAGCTCAGTATGACAATCAGCTCCTTCTGTGTTGAGGGTTTACAGAAGAAGAGGTGTCAAAAGTGCCTCTTTTGTGTCTGGGATGCCAACATGCCATCAAAAATCAGATGAGGGCTGCGCTACGCCAGCGTTACAACATAATGAATGGTTCTTTATGGCACTATTGCAGGATCTCTGCATAAAACGGGCTTACTTCACACAACACAATACCCGAGTAGGTATACAGCGTTCATTCTGCATCATCCAGGTCTGGACACACCACCTTTGCCACATGGTCGTTGCATTAACAGCTGTCCATGATGCCAAAAATTCAGTTATCAAGACAAAATTTTGAGAATTTGTGTCACTTCATCTTCGATTTCTATGGCAACATAGAAATGTAATTTATTTTTACAAATATTTATTGCTCCATAAGTTTTAAAAATCCGTCTGGATCATTGGTGTAGGACAGTCTGAAGAAGCAGCGTAGTCGGTTTAGTGTCTGGATGTAATGGACTTCATTACTCCTGCCTTCTTGGCACATTTGGACATTTCTGACAGAGGTGGTAACACGTGTGCAAGTCACAAGTCCTAACCTTAAAGTCGAGTTCTTTACTAGAAGTCAAACAAATCAAGTCATTGCTCAGGTCAAGCGATGTTAAATCAGCTGAAATTCTGATGGTACTTTTGTAACAATCACTGACCTGAACTTTTGGCCTTTTCTGAAAGACATCTGTTCCATATTGGAAGAAAATGAATTATAATCTGTATGTGGTGATCTGCCAGTATATCCTGGCATGTACAGCGTGTGGGTGAGTGTGCTGGACACATCTTCCTCTGATATCCGAACTGTTTTTCTTCACTATTAATCTTTTTATTTTTTTTGTCCCTGTTTAACTTTTTAAAATCCCCTTTAGTTGTTTCTTTTAATAATTAATTATTTTTATTCTTTTGTTTCTCAGGGACCTGATGTAACAGACCCAGGCACAGAGACAGAGGAGAGTTTGGGGGCGTCCGACTCCACCCAGAGGCCAGCAGATTCCCAGACACCCATCTGTAAGATCCAGGAAACCCTGTCAAGCACTCATACGTAGATCCACCTCAGACTCTCCACATGCGCTCACAAACTGTCCCGCCATCCAAATACATTATCCGACACTTCAAGATGACTGAGAAAGATGTAATATGTTGTTGTCTGTCTGAAAGCAAGAGTGGTCGAGTTGTAGCCAAAATAAGTCATGTCTAACAAGGGCACAAAGGTTGCTTTACTTTCAGAATTAATCAAATTATTATTCCAAGTTATTTTGCTCATGTTGACGTTCTTAAGCAGTAAAATCTAATTGAGCATATAAGACTGGTGGGGCATTAGAAAACCAATAACAATTATAATACTGGCTCCATTAGGGGACCAGACAAATTCTCTAATGTAATTTAATGTTTTTTAAGCAAGAAGTACAAGATGGAGATACAAGAAAATTGCACAATAGCTGAACGATTTTTTTTTCTACACGCCAAAAAGTTTTAGGCTGAAGACAGATCATTTAAAGCACCTATAAGTTTTGTAGAAATTGATACCCATTTGACATAATAAAGTAACGTACGTTTTTATATTTGTCTGTTATTTCTTTAAGCATTTCTTAGACTCGTGTTTTCAGTTCCTCTCTGCAGTTGTTCACTCGCATGCACATGTTTCTAACAACAAATCCTATCGATTTTTCTCACATCATTTTCAATAACTTGAAGATAGTGAGTGTTGCAATATATAGCAATAATGACAATAATCACATTTAAACTGAATGCATTAATCTTAATGTTTGTTGCCAGTGTTACAAGCACTATCAAAGTTAAAGATGACTTTTCATGAATGATTTATAGATATTGCCATGACATCATCAGCTTTAATTATTTTGACATCAGTACTCTGATATTGTGACAGCCCTACTTAAACATAATTTGTGCTCCATACCCATGAATAAATAATTAAAGAGAGGCTTAGTTGGTGTATCGGGAGTCGTTTCTGTCACAATTCTTATATGTATGATCCATTGCATTTATTATATATAAATAAAATGGACCTCTGTTTATTTGAGCGTTTCCACTAATGTTTCAGTCGAGGGAAGTTCAATGGAGGCCTTCTCGACAGAGCAACCTATCACAAGCTCCGATACAAGGATGCCCCAGTCACCACGGAGACCAACACATCAGCTGCCCCCTCGCCTGAACATCCACCCTGCCCCGACTTCAGAACTGGGACCACCTGCTCAGGTTCAGGTATAAAAACATTTGTTCTTTTATTGTTTGCTTTTCTTTTGATTGCCCAATACACTGATTGCTATTCTAACTATAACTTCACAGCGTATCCCTGTTCGTCGAGTTCCTCAGCTCACTCCCGGTGTGTCCGGCAGCGCTGTAAGTCCTCTTTGATCGGAAAACATCATCATTATATTATTTATACTAATGTAAGTGTGAAACTTTTACTCCTGTGTCCAACACTTTTGTTACATCTCTCCCTCTGCAGCAGCATTTCTTTGATGATGATGACAGGATGGTTCCCAGCACTCCCACTCTCGTGGTGCCGCACCGCTCTGATGGTTTTGACCAGGCCATCCAGTAAGTTTCACACACATGAGCACAGACGTTTATGAGTAATAAAACCACTTATGTTTGGTCATATAAAACATTTTGTATTATTTTTCACAGTAATTTCTGCAGAGGCGACTGATTTCATTTCTACATTTCGTTTGTTTCTTTTAGTTTTTAACTAACATTTCAATTTATAAGTGAAACTTAATGTCTCTAAGATCAAGCTTTAGAGTTTTCCTCTACATTATTGTATAGGTTGTACTGTTTGAGTTTTATAGAGTCAGAGGTTTGAGTGTCTATTTTAATAATGATGTAGAGGAAAGAACCTAAAATACCTGGAAGTACTGTCACTCTGCTGTCTTATCGCACTGGATGACTGTGGGGGGTGGCTTTTGCGTGTGTGTGTTTGTCAGTTCTCCCCAAGTCGCTGGTGTGCCTCGCTTCAGGTTTGGTCCTTCAGACGACATGCCACAGACCAGCTCCTCCTCACACTCTGACCTGGGACAGCTCGCGTCACAAGGAGGTACTTAACCATCACCACCACCACATGTTGTGTAGAGTCACAGTTTATTAAAAAAAACATTAAACACTTCATCAGCTTTTTAAAAATGATTTATTTTCTTGTCTTCAGGTCTTGGGATGTATGAAAGCCCCTTGTTCCTAGCAACTCATGAGGAGGAGTCTGGTGGGCGCAGTGTTCCCACTACACCGTTACAAGTTGCAGCACCAGGTATCTCTCTGTCTGTCTGTCAGTCTGATATGAAGGGCTGTGTTTTTTTTTTTTTTATCTTTACGCCCTCTGTTCTTCACCATACTCAACACATTCTTCAGTAAATAATCAGTAAGTCAGGTGGAAATTTAAGAGTGCTGTCAGATAGTACAACTACATCAGCGAATATATCTTCTGTTCCAGTAAACGTCTTCTCAGAGGTGGCACAGTCTGACACCACTGATCACGCCTCCCAGTCAGTTCCCATGGTGAGCACGTCCACACCAGGACTGGTTGTGCCAGGAGCAGCCGGCTCAGGGGAGGAGAGAGACGACGTCTTCTTGGAGCCAGACACTGATAGGTGAGACTCACTCCTCTCTGCTCTTCATATTTCCATGTGTCTTTTTTTTCTTTTTTGGCTGCAGTTGGAATTCAGACCTATGGTGCTGCATTCAGCAGGCTTTTCCCTGCCCTTTAACTGCATCATTCATTATTTATCACCATGCAAACAGATAGAAATATGACCCTTTCTTTATGTGCTGAAAACTGTTTGCTCTCTCCACGATAAGTTGATCAAATGTAAACATCTGACTGCGAAAGTTTAAATTTGAACAGATCTCATGCGTGTTGTGTGTTGGTCTCTTTATTCCAGGTCCAGTGCAGAAGTGTCAGTGGATCCAGTGGTCTCACAGGGAGATATAGAGGAGCCAAGTCAGCCATCTGACAAAGCCAACCTCCCCTCCACAAGCCAGGAGCCCTCATCCAGCTCTGCAGGTATAGAGTAGATCTCAACTGTGAATTACTATTTTCATCAGTAATGTTTCTTGATTAATGTTCTGATTGCTCTGATTTTTTTTCCCCTTAGATACAAGCAGTGCTCCACCTAAACCCTCTATACCAGGACCCAGCAGACAGCTGCAGCGCTGGCCAGAAAGTGGCCGCAGGGGGCGCATGAAGAGAGGAGGTAACGTATGAAAGCCCACACATAAACTGGGCAGTAGTGTTGCTAATATTGCTTATTAGTATGAAAAGTTTCAGGTGCATGGTGGCTTTATTTAGTCCCTGGCTCATATTTGGATTGATACAAGGATGTGGCAGAGCTGGCCAAATAATCAAAAGCATTCAAGTTTGGCTAATTTTGTATCACAAGTGAATTATAAATATCTGCACATAAATTATTTTGCGAATGGCAGGAGCAAGATGATGCTCCAAAACCTGTGTATTGCAAGAGATCATAGTCAGTCTGTAAAAGAAAGAAAAGGAAGCACACCGTCAAAATATAACGCTCCATCAACAGAGAGATCTGACTTTTTCCTGAGAAAACTGTCAGCACAGTGTGATGCAACGTTCACACACATTGTCCACTCAAATTTCTTCAGTGAGTGATCAACACAACTGTGTGGATGAAGACGCTCTCTGTGCTTTGAGAAAGAGAAGTCTCATCAGCTTGTCATGTCACATCAGTTTTGTTTGACAGTGCCAGTAAAGTCTGCTGAAAACCAGCCAGCATGCTAAAAGTTTGTATTTCCACATCAGAATCAGCAGCATGTGGCTTTCCCTGTTGGCTCATGGGTTCAAGACCCTGATTTGATCTCTCCCCTTATTTACTTTCGCAATAAATCAGCAGCATAAACCTGGTAGTATCCCCCTTGCCCAGTTGTTTTTTTTTTTTTTTTAGAGGTTTGCAATGTCCAATAAACAGCCTCCACACAGACCTTTGATGAAACAGTACTGCTATATTTATTATAAATCACAATGGAATTATAGATTTCCAGCTTGATGTTTCAGATTTGTAAAAACACGTTACAATATATAGATAAATGAAGGATTCTAAAATATTACTGCTCTTTAAATAATATTATTGTTGAAAGTTGTTGCATGCCTGAAAAACAGTACTAATCAACTCAAACAGATCTTTGTCTATGTTAATCTACTAACATTGCATATTAATGGCAGGACAACGGCAGCTCTATATGAATCTATGTTCACAACTCACATTTTCTGAATTATGACAGTCATGCAAAGCACTGGCTTCATTTGTATTCCCAGTTTACCATTTAATATACGTTGGCAGATTATAATTCAGCACAGGAAAAAACAGGAAACTTTTACATACATATTTTATACAGAATACAGAATTTTTACATCAGTATAGCAGGCTTATCTTAAAAACCAAAAAACATTTTTATCTCAACAGGTCAAGGATTTCCTTCTCGAGGTATAGATGGAAGACGATTCGCGAGATGAAGCACTAATGAGAACTTGACAACCACGACTGAAGAACTCGTCATTTCCGTCAAACACATTTTATAATCAGACTGTTCAGATTCTGTTTTCAGCCTCGATAATGATCACATGTTCTGAAGCCTGTTGTTTTTTGTTTTGCTTTTGTTTTTATTGTGCTTGTAAAGTACCTTTTGTAATCAGCTTGTGCTGAAGCAGTGTGTTTTATGAATGATGTAATAAACTATGAGGAACAAACTCGATTTTCAGACTTTCTTTGGGCATTTGAAGAAACTGTTGCTCTGAGGTGTCGTGTTGGCTGCAGGAGCAGCAATGACAGGGTGTTCAGCATCCATCCTCACATTGTAGGATTTGGCTGCAAAAGAAACAATATTTTTTTGATTCATTCATTGAGCATTTTAATTCATGCATGGTATTTAGGAGGTAAATTTTATCCATAAACATGCCAGTTTAAATTTTAGTCAACATGGATTTGGCAGAATCTCGTGCATCTTCAACTAACTTGGAAAGCTTGTAGCCACAGCAGCACATGAATTTTAAACACTGTGGTGTCTCTTAAATGACATAAACGAAAAAGACAGACTCCTGGCGTGACGCACTGACTGTAGGCTTCAGACTAAGTGAAATGTTTTACTCAGACAAGAACTACAGTGTTCCTTTAAACTATAGGTATCATCAGTAAAATGGAAACTTTTACTGTGGTTATTCCATAATAAACTTGAGTTGTAGGTGAATGGATTTAACCACCCTTAATGACCTTTACATCTGTCCAATCCCCCACCCCACCCTGGCGCACACACCCAGACACACATGGTTCTTGTTAGGCATTTCAGACATGATGTGAATGAGGGTAACACGTCTGCAAGTGAAGGAAGTTTTGTTAGTATAAATAATAATTTACTTGGAGATATTTTTTTCACTTCTACAAATTGAGTCGATTCCATTGCTTTTTTTTTTTTAAATGAGGATCTATGGGAATCTAAATTAAGTTTTTTCTTCTAACTTCTAACTAGTAACTGCTTCTAACTACTCTTGACTAGAAATTTGTGTCTAGATGTGCACAAAACAGAGCTTTCTAGCGTCTTTGTACTAGAATGATTTTAAACTAAATCCACTCCCTAACTCTATTCAGAGTAAATATGACTATAGTACGGGTATGTATTAATGACTTACATCTTGAGAAGACGTAGTATTTGTATCCCTCCGGTTCTCTGTTGCTTGGTACGGACACGGCAGCCGTGATCATGGAAGGGAAACCTCTCCAAGATGTCTGGATGTTGATGGTTGGCCCTAGAGGAGACACTGGAAACATAACAGTTGAACATATAATGAGTGGTTTGATATAGCGTATCATGTATTGCTGTGTTGTTTTAGATTTTATTTTTATATATTAAAACCACACAACTCTTCAACAGTTGCAGGCCCATAAACTGTACACAGCCAATTTATTTCCTCTTGCCAGTTATTTACAAGATGGATCACAGTGACCCTCTCATCCCATCAAAAGCATGACGCACTTTTGCAGAGAACTACGTTTGTTAAAACTCAAATAAAACATGTTTATATGAGTTTAAGTAAATCTGTTAAAATGCTCAGCAAACACCCAGTACACTCATAACAGTTACATTAAAAAAGGACCACACAAATGAGGAAAAATAAAGCGTTATGCAACACAAAAATTTGTTGTCCTGTATGAATCTTTAGTACCTGCTTGTCGAGCGATTCGGTGGCGGACTGTGGAAATGCTGAACTGAGGTTTTCTGCTACATGTCGGACTGGTGCCAAGCTGGTATGAATATTTCTGGACCAATCCACCTGAAAGAAGCAATATAGAGTCAGTTGCATGATGAGTATTTAATTAATAAATTAATAAAAATCTAAATTTTGTTTTACACTGAAAGGAAGAAATACCAAAACACAAATGCAATGAAGATACCTCTCTTGAAGAAGTAAACTGACTCTCTCCTGTTCTGGTATTGAGGCACAGACAGAGCAGCTGTGATGTGGCCACGAAGCCCAGCGAAGCCTGTTTGAACAACTTTTGGATATCCAGTGTCCAAAACATCATTTTCAAATCTCCAAAACTGGCCTCCCTGCAGCAATTTACAGAGGTGGATAAATGATCAAAAGGACTCGAGAGGAAATAAAAAAAGTCAAAGAAGAGCCAAGCAACAAAAAGATATTCTGATACAGTGCAAACATTCTTGAAATCTCACATTCAGATTTGTCAAATGCACTCATTGGTTGAGTTAATTTACCTTGAAAATGTATGTTTTGCCCTGGCAGTTGCAGCGGGTGAACACAGTGTCAATGGGGGAAGGGATACCCCACACTTGTGTGATTTCACGAGCTGGACCGGGAACCCTGTTTCTGTCCAGGAACCAGAAGTAGTGCCCTGAAAAAAGTATTAATTTCAACGTCAGTGGTTATTTTTAATTTGTGGAAGATAAATGTAATATTACAATATTTCAGTGTGCAGTGGAGTAAAGTATAAATTGTTCTACTCTATGTAAATAGAGTTCCAGTAGAGTAAATATACATTGTTATCTTCCACCCACACTCTCTTGAATGTTAATTAACTAGTATTAACACATGATACATTTCTTAGATCTAATGACTGTGGATGCTCTCAGTAGCAGCTGCCTGGTTGGCACTAACCTCTGAAAACCACGATAGTGCCGTTCCTCAGCGTAGTGACTGCACTGACCGGCCGCCCACTACACAGATTTGTATCACTGTTGTCATCTGGGGAAAAGGACATGTTTGTGAGGAAACCATCTGTTTGGATAAACAAGCAATAATACAGAGAAACCATCGAATCATAGACTCTGTAAAATGTAATTCTCCAGGAGCTTCAAGGACTTTTCCTGTGTTGTGAACTTTTTTTCCATTCTGTAAAGTAGCTAAGCTTTATTTCCATTTTCAAAGGACTGTTTCATTTGCAGGGTGGGAAAACAACCACATCTGCCACTTAATATAGTATAGCTACACTTTGAAGGAGGGCCTGTTGACCCAGAGGCAAAATGAAAAAACAACCAAGCTCATAAAGCAGGGTGCGAGCAGTAATAAATGTGTACCAGAAACTAGAGTCCTCAATTTTTTCAATAGTGCTAGACTCGTGTAAAATAAATTAGATATTAGCAGAGCTTACAGGAAGGACAATCCAATACTTGAAGTGAATTTTACCCTCTGAGAGCCACAGAATTAATCTTTGAGGCAATTTGTTTTATATGAATGTTGTGTTGAGAACCTTTCTTACCTGCTTGGAAGTCTCTAGGTTCCTCTCTGTTGAGAGTTTGTTCAGTGTACAGAGGTTTGGTCTCAGGTTTGGGTTTAGCCACAGCTGGTTCAGATGGCAGTGGCTTGTATGGCTCAGGTTTGGAGCTGGGTTTAGCAGCAGTTGGTTTAGCAGCAGTTGGTTCAGCTGGCGGTGGCTTGTATGGCTTAGGTTTGAGGTCCTGGGGTTTTGAGGTGGCTTCGGATGTTGTGGGTTTGGTAGGGTCTGTGGTGACATTTGGTGGATCAGTAGTGGTCACTCCTGGTGTAACATCATCCTGCACTGGCTTTGTGGATGTAGGGATGTGGGTCGTCAGGGCATCGGGTTCTGACAAGTTCCCTGCAGGAGAAACACTGATGGAAGGATCTTTAAGGTCTGGGGTTAGAGGTTGAGTTGTGACATCCTCTGCTTTGATCTCAGTGTCATCTGGTTTAGGGTTTGAGATGGTTGGGGTGGGTGTTGGATGCAGAGTTGTTGAGGCAGAGATCGTGGTGACCTCAGTGTTTTCCAGGACTGTGGAGGAGCCCTGTGTTGGTCCTGTGGATACTGAAGTCACAGCATCTGTGGTTATAACCTCTGGCTTATCAGAGGGATCTGTATTTTGTGCCTCAGGGAAAATATCATCTTTAGACTGCGCCTCTGTTATAATGTCAATCTCTGGAGTGTTAGCTGTAGGAGAATTCCCTGTTTGGGGTACGGATGTTGAAGCAGGCTGGCTGGAGACATGGTCAACTGCTGTTGTGGGCTGAGGGAGAGTTGTTCCTGCATCGGATGAGCTGGCAGGATCGTTGGCATCTGGAGTATGACAAACGTTATTATGAACTCTTACATTTAAATCAAATTGAAAGAACCATGATAATAAATGACAAGCATAAATGGGTGGCAAAGGAAGAACTACACTGAGCTTAGATTGGCAGATGGGAATATCTTTTGAAAGAATACCCTGTTTGGGGTACTAATGTTGCAGCATGCTGGCTGGAGACATTGTCAACATCCAGTAAATAGTCTTAGTAAAAGTATCTTTGCAGAGGAACAGCTTACTTGGCCACTTCATGTTATTTTTCCTTTAATTTATATACAGTATATATAGTACAATAATATATATATTTTTGGTAGGCTATCCCTGGATATTACATACCTGTGCTTTCAGTGAGGGCTTCTCCAATGGTGGGGGAAAGGGTGGAGGGGTTGTTATTATCCTTTGTTATTTCAGTTATGTCTGTACTGGACTCCAGAGTGTCTGGATCCTGTTTGGGTTTATTAGGAAACGGATCCAGCAGGTCTGCTATAGACAATCCATCACCACTGGTGCTCTCTGGGATTGGACTTGTCTTAGGATCCCCCACTCCATTGTTGGAAAGTTCATCTTTGGGAAAAATGACCAAAAAAAAGTGACAATTTACATGTCACACTCATAATCTTTATTGGGGGGAAAAAAACACTGATCTAGATTTATTATATATTATATCTATGCATATTATTGCTCACCATCACTGAGATCATCTTGTGGATATGATGTTGGACTGATCAGTGGAATTGAATGGTCATCTGTGGGAAAACAGGGCAAAATCAAATAATATTTGTGTTTCATAACTGGCAATGTTAACACATTTTTTTAATAAATACGATCTTTTCCTGCATTTGTTTTCTTAAGCATCCACATCACCAATTGTGACATTCCAGACAGGAATGTCAGGACATGTCTCCACCCACAAAACTATTCTCAGCCAATTACTGAATTAAAACTTTCGAGAAAATGTTCTGTCATCCTTTCTTGGCTTCATTTTGTGCTTTCCTCTCTTGTGGTTGAGCCTGTGCCTGTAACCCTCCCACACACTCATGACAACACTTCTTCCTTGTATTTCTTTTGGCCAGTTAGACCCATGCACCAGGCTTGTTCTGGTCAGACTTGACCTCTAGAGTAAACCACAGCAAGAGAACCATAGTTTGGCAGTCAACCGTCAACACATTTCTGACATATGTTTTATTATATGTCTTATTAGTTCAGCTCCTAATTATGATTTCAGTAATCTTAAACAAATGACTTTACGAGAACAGTTCAGAGAGCTTGGTTTCTGTCACTGTCAATCAAAAAGCAGATATTAAATAAAGTTTTGTAATGTTTTCAAGAGCAAAATTCTGAAAGCATAGTTACCTGCATTGTTTTCCTCGCTGTATGTAGAAGTCTGCTCTGTTGCTTCATTCAGAGTTGGCTCTGTGGGAATATTCACAAAAAAAAGGTTAGAGCATCAACCCTTTAAAAAACTATTTTCCTTCAATCCTAAATGACTATAAATTAGTTAAAAATCCTTTTTGCCAAGTAAGATATACCTTTGGGTTTGTTATCATTTACTTTTTGGCATGAATAAGTCTTCACTGGTGCTGTAGTACTGGCTTCTTCACTGATTTCTTCTTTGGCGATTACTGAGACAGAAAATATTGTCAAATCTAATCCAATGCATCGGTGCAGATTACTGCATGCATCGCATGCTGCTCCACATGCTGGTGGACATGCAAGTTTTCCATATCAGATTAATCCTGGCTTCTTTGCACCTCACCATCCATGCAGTAATGTATTCATCTCAGGTGAGGGCTGACTCTACCTCCAGCCATACACAAGACCATCAATGTATTTGCTGGTCATGTATCAAATGACCCCCAAAGATGTGTGACCACCTTTAACTTAATCAGGACAGCAAATATCATGCTGATACGACTGATTATAGAACTGTGAAGAAAAATCTGTTAACGATGATGAACGAGGCTCACCTTCTGCATCACAGTGTGCCTCGTAGTCTGCACAACATTGCTTGTACTTTATGCAGTCAGCATCGCAGCTACACAGACGACCTCTTTTGAAGGTTTCTCCACACCGTCCTTTACATGAGTTTTCTGTGGTACATATACACAGCAGGCTTTAGCATAACAACATTCAGACAGTGTATGAAATGTTGCACTCTGCAGGGATGGTAAAAACCAGTGCAGACTTGAAAAATCATAAAATCATAAAAAACTTGAAAAACGTAAATTGACATGTGTCCAGTGTAAAATGTAATCAGTGACACAAAATGCTGAAATCAACAGAGAGTAACATTTACTGGTAGTACTGGTGATATATCAGGAAAGAAAAGTCTCACTTGTGGTGCATTTAGCTTCAAAGTCTTTACAGCACTCTCCATAAAGCAGGCAGTTATAATCACACTGGCACATGTAGCCCCTGTAGTACTCAGCACCACATCGTCCTCTGCAGCTTGCTGTTTAGGACAGAGTACATGGAAACAAATGACACAAGTGGACATGCAGTAGTAGTAAATAATAAGATTGCCTTTAAAATTTGCATCAGTTTCTCTCCAATAACAGTCTAAATGACAGACTCTGTAAATAATACAACTGTGCACACATAGACACATTAACAGAGTAAACACGAATGAGCACAAACACTTGATACATTCCAGGAAAGCCCTTCATTAAAAACATATTTTTGTCAATCAGAATCAGTTAAATGTTTCTTTGTAAAAAACAAATGTCACATAAATTATACTCACATTGAGCAGCACTAAATGTCAAGGTCGAGGCCAGCAAAATAACAGCACAAAGTACAGTGGAAGACATTTTTGACTTTCTGCTGAAATTCAAGAGACACACAAAGAATGAATAAATGAGAATTTCTTTTTTTCAGGAGTGCACTCATGTTCATGACTGAAAACTGAGACATACAGTAGAAGAGGAAATGCAAAGTAACCTACCTCCTTTGTACCTCTGTCCAAATCCTGCTGAAGGTTCAAGTCCACTGCTTTTAAAAGGAGAAGGAGAGACCGCCTGACTTCCCGTTAATTGACAAATCCGGTCTAATTAAAAATGTGATGATCTCACAGGCTCAAAGGGAGGCTCCTCCGGTCCAGTCAGACCATAGGTCTAGACATCATGATTCCCCACAAACAGCTGGAAGCACATCAACACACATCTGTGCCAGACTGGCGGCTGACTTCACACACCTCTGAGCAGGAGAAAAAAAAAAAGTGGTTGTGACTTAGTGTTTCGGTCACAAATGGGTCAGCAGGACGGCTTCACATTCATCGCACACTTGATTTGTCAAATCAATACAATATGGACAGTCAAATAGCTCAGCTTCGGTCATTAGCTATAAGAGGTAAAGTCATTTCTTTAACTCAGCAGGGTGTTATATTGTTCTTTAAAAGAAAGACTGACTGTGTTTGGTTAAATGCTACTTTCATCAATGATAAAACTGATATTAAAACACATGTTGACTGTTTCTGTGGTTACCTGCCATTATGCCATTACAACCACAGTAGCCCTCTGTATGTAATAATGCAACTAGTTTTGGAAATAAAAAATTCTGATATTTTTTCAAAGGGAGTGCATTGTATGTAATGAGGGCCAAACTTCAGATATTGTATATTTCAGATAACTATATTTGAGGTTTTGTCATCTATGAACAAATATTTTCTGTTATGGTATAATCAGTCAGTTTATATCCACTTAAGCAACCTGGTTACTGTTGGCTTTCTGTAGTAACCCTTCAGTACAGTGACCTTTTAGCAGTGTGACGTTATGTATCAATCAATGATTAACAAGGTAGGTACACTACAGTTTACTCTCCTCTATATTTACCACTACAGAACCTGTAATATTATCCTTCAAATCATAGGAAAATAGTAAATATTAGAAGACCAAAAACATGCACAGATTTGCACAGCACAAATGTTCTACTGCGTTTCTTTACTTTGTACCATGTAATGATTGGATTTATCACAGAATGTCTTAGGATAATCTAATCCTGTCAGTGCACACAATTGCATGAGACACACGTCTAACTATAAATCTAACAAAAACTTTCATATGTAGATTTACTGCGTTTGGCTACCTTTGAAGGTTTTTCGGTACTTTTTTCATTATAGGGGAACCACAGACGGGCCATTTCTCACGATACCAGACTGATTCATGTGCTGATGTATTTTTATGATTTAGGGCTGGTCTGCACTTTGGGAATTAATTTTGTGGTTGGAAGTGCTGATGAACCATATCATGCCTGTGGTATTTTCCGATCATGTCAGGGTCCAATTAGAGGTAAAATGCTCATTAGTGCGTTTGTGTCAAGGCAATAATGAACAGGATCTGGTTGAAATGACTTGGCCTACCAAGCAAGCAGGTAAACAGAAACACGACACCACAAAACAATCCCCCCACTTTAGCTTTAATAAATGAGGAAGTATCAACCTCCTGACATCTTAATTTTAAAAACACTGACTGAGACAACTAATAATGCCAGACTGAGAAGTTGAGTAGGTCATGTGAAAGATTAGAAAGCAAAGTCAGTGCGCCCCCTTGTGTTTACAGGGTTTCATTAATGCTCTGCAATAATTTGACATCAAAACCTCAGGAGAAAAGAGTTTCTACACATGTCTCACCTAAACTTTTAACTGTCAAACTTGTGGCCCTAAATAAAGTTTGACAATTAAAAGTTTTGCAGTGTGGGAGCTGTCTTTTCTCTGTACACTGTTGTACAGTGTACAGTTGGCCTCCTGCACCTATTATGTCAAGTGAACCTTCTGTGACGTACCCCAGAGGATGACATGGCAGGCATTAGATTAGAGAAACCAGCTTGTGGTCCATCTGGATGGGGAGCGAATGAATCGCTGACATTGTGTTCCCTAATTACAACATCCCAAAGGCTCCAGTAGGGCAACTTTCAGGTAAAATGTGTGCAAGAACAAAGTTAAGCTGTAGTCATGCATCTTTTTCCCATCTGTGAAATCAAACACTTATGTTACATATTCATATTATTTAACTATATAACTACATGTACTATATGCCACTTTCTTGCTCACTCATCATCTTTACTTTGATTTATTTATTTTTTAATTCATTAATCATAAGTATGTTGTTTATGTATGACATATTTATATGTAACCTAGTCTTAATATAAGAGGGAGGTCTAACATGTAATAGTTTCTTGATCGTTTCTGTCACATTTGCAGCGTACTTGTTGCATTTTAAGCTGTTGTATATGTGCAAAAAAGATTAAACTAATATATCCATCCATTATCTGTAACCGCTTGTCTTCATCAGGGTCACAGTGGGGCTAAAGCCTATCCCAGCTGACTTTGGACGAGAGGCGGGGTACATCCAAGTCACCAGCTCATCACAAGGCAGATAGAGACAATCAACCATTCACACTCACATTTACATCCACAGGCAACAAAAGGTGACAGCGCTAACCACTGGTGTGTCACGGACATGAATAGCAGTATCCCAACAGGCCAACAAGCCCACAGAGGTACAGCCGGTAAAAGGCAATAATATCAATGAGACAAGACACAAAGCACTTATTATCACAGATGGTGGTCGTACACACTGGATCTCCTGAGGAGATGAGAGGACTGCTGAGGGGAGAGTAAGCTTCTCTTCCTGGATCCAAAACTGTGAGGCCATCTTCTGTCTTGGCAGCTTCAATCAGCCAGCCTGTTCAAGCAGGAATTAAGCTGATTTGAAAGAGCTCTATGAGAGGCATAAGGCATGGAGACACACAGCAAGAGAGGTAAGGGTGTGGGTGTACACGTCGGGCCTCAGTCCGTAGATACATTTAGCTCCTGCCATCTTCTAAGTTGATTAGAGGCTCAATGACTTTCTGGTGTGTGCAAAATGTTTCTGCAAAAAATAATATACTTAGGTTAAAAACAGGAAATAACACAACAGTCAGACAAGTACAGTATTTTTTCTAATAATCTAATCATGTGTCTTTTAAGCTTAATTCACATTCAATTTTATATACAATTGCACTTGCAATTGCAATTGAACATGCTTAATTAGGCAGCCAGGATGACTGATCAAACAGCTATGGAATTATTTAGCCAGTAAAAGCCCTTTATCTGAAATAAAGAAAATGGCTGTCACAATATACCTCACAGTGTTTTGATATAATGAATGAAACATGATCAGAAAGGACCTTTAGAGGGAGACAAAAGAGAGCGTTTCAGCTAGGATAAGAATAGGACCACCAACAGGTGGCATGGACTGATGATACATAATTAAATCCAACAGCTCATTTCATTTTATTGGGAAGATTTTTACCATGGATTAAAGGCTCAAAAGATTATCCTCTGTTTCACTGGTGCATGCAGATGGAAGCGAGGGACTCTGCCAATCAGACTGTTTGCAGAAAGATATGATTTGTGTATGGCCACACAGTTTTTATGTCACTATCTTGTCATCTTACACTCACAGAAATACATGATCCAAACCTTGTTTTGTTTATGTCTTGTCTTTATCATAACCCTCACAGCCTAGATAAAATATTTCGCTGTGTGCCTTTGTGGTAAAATGTTCTCTTCCTGGCTGTCGTTCAATGTGCATCTGAGGGTGGAAGTGATAATCTAAACATCTCAGTTATTACACAGGAAATGTACACCATCTTTAACCTTGTGCTGCACTATTTCACTGCCTTTGATATTATGCTCTGCTGCATCCCGTCTTGATTTTAATATTGCATTACTAAGCATCGACACCTCCAGCAGAGGCCTCTCACTGCTCATGTTTTTGATGTGTAAGAGCATGAGGAGCTGAAGCACTGAGTCATAACAGCTGTGCTTGTGGCAGGGTGCTTAGTGCCAACCATGACACCAGTTGCATGCACTTGTGATGGATAATTTATAAATTTGAAATATTATATATATTAAAAAGTGATTAATGAGCTGTAAACTCAGTCTAAAAAGACTTCCTATGTGAGGTTTAACATAAATATTCATCAACCAGCCATCGGGTAAATCGATTTGTTGTGAGAGTGTTGTGAGAAAACATTGAACAGTTTATAAGTTGTTCTGTACTGTTATTGTTGAACTCAACATAATATAAAATCAAATATGTCACTTAGTCAGTGGTCATTAATTTACTCAGTGATAGAAAAGGGGATCCTTCAGGGGCAAAGGTTGAAAACCAATGCTCTAGTCTTCAGTCTTACAGATCTTGTTGGATTTAGACTCCCCCGGCCACCATGTGATTGTCCTATTCATTGACTTTAGGTCTGCTTTTATCACTATCCAATGCTACCAGATGATCAGCAAACTCCACCATCTTAATGTCTCAACCTTCCCTAAATAACTCCTCACTGAAATACACAACAAAACCTGTATCTAATCTTCATTTTCTCCACAGACTCATTATGTGAGGGCCCCATGTGTGAAACCCAGCACTGCAGCAGGGTTATGAGGACAGAAGCAGCCCCACAGACCTATTACAAACTGAACTGTGACTGCCAGGATAATGACGCCCTGTTTGTGTCCTACACTCAAGAGTATCTGAACACCAGGAGTGTATTTCTGACTCCAATCACCCACAGCAGTGTGACAACTGATTGCCTACCTGGGCTTTACATTTCAGAGCAAACCACAGCCGCACCACATGTACGTTACAGACCTCATTGAAGAACTGATGGAGGGTACAGCTTTACCTACTTGCTGTCAATCAGTGCTGCTGTCACTGCCTCCCCAAGAACTACTTCAGCAGCATTTCAACCATCTTGTCTGATTTTCCTTCCTTTAGGGGATGACATTGAGGTACATATTTTCATGTCACTCAATTCCTGTGCTAGTATGATGGACATGTCCCATCCCTTTTGCATAAATTGATGATTTGCAGGTCAAAGGCAGTGTATAATTTTAGATTTTAGATGTCTAAGTTACACATAACTGTTATTTCAACAGTATTTACATGACTTTATATCAATGTGTAGATTCTAATGTCAAAATCAGCGCTATGCGTACTTTACTGCGTTCTGTTTGTACACAACTGGTCATTTATACAGCAAGGAAGATGCCTAATTCATGACCAAAAAAAAGATATGTTGTTTCCTGATGATCTACACAAATCATTAACAGCACTGTAACAAGGATTATTCAGGCCTACGGTGGTATTATAAGAAAAATCTATGCTGAAGTTGTGTTTTAGAAGTTTTAAGGGTCAGACAGTGGGCCACCCTGAAGCTATGAGTAACTGAAGGACAAGTCCAGGCCAAAAACACAAAACTATTTAACAAAGGGTTTGTGTTGTGGTTTTGCTTTTCAGCTGTTGTCTGTATGCAAAATGGCATGTCTTTCTGTTTTGGTGGTAAATAACAGTGTCCCGGGAGGCCTGACTGCATGGACATACAAAAGTCAATATGGTAGAGGAGCATTGATTTAGGAGGAATGTGTTCATTTTATGTGTTTTCTCTTGTCCTCACTGAATAACTTCTGCTAATGATTTAGTTTTAATCTCGAAAAACCTCAATGGATCAGCAGAAGGCCAAACTAAAGCAAAACACTGTACAAACAATTCATTTTGAGTTCTAGTCAACATCCCAAAGTTTCCAACCACATAAATGATGCACTAGACAACTATAATATTTCAGTTTGAGGAAATGGTGCAGCCATAAAAATAGAAATACTGAGTTTGAACCAGTTAAAATATATAGGGCCTATATTTTCATTTATCTGAAGATTGCAAGAGATGTGAACTAACTTATAGCTATAATCTGGTACGGTGTATCAAATGATGCCATTGATGTCATGCATAGTGTACAGTTCAAGCTACCTGCAGACCCTTTCCTAGTTTCAGATTAGATTTCAATTAAACAATTTAATAAATGCATTTTCTTATCCACCTTGTATATCGTGAGTCACTGTAACTAGTGTGGCATCAATAAAGTCGATCCTATCTTATCTCTATTTGCATGTCTCTATATCTATCTCCATGTGCATTTTAACATAGGTGAGTAAGTATAAGTATAGAAATATGAGGGTATATGTAGGTGAAAAGTGAATTTGAACCCTATTTAACATTGTATGGCTTCAGTGAGGAGCTAGAACAAGCTGATACATACAGTAGAGATGTGATGCTGTCAGACAGCGTGAAGCTGCTTACTAAATGACTGAACTTTTCTCTCCCTTTGTTTCATCTTGTTCCACAAACACCGCTGGAGCCACGTCCTTCAGGACCTTTATATTTCATTTCTACGTTCTCTATTTTGTGGGCGTTGCCCAGGACACGAATACCCAATAAGCTGCTAGTATACTCCACAGGACCCACCTATTTATGGTTGCTATGCCTACTTCGCGTTTCCCTCTGATTGACGGGCGGAGTAGCCAATGAGCGTGGAGCTGGGCGGGAGTTTGCGCGCACACTGAAAAGTGTCTGGTGAATTTCTACTACTATGATCAAACCGCTCAGGGTGCATGCAAGTGTCGGACCGAGGCTGCCGAAAGACCGGGGATGGAAAATGTACAATAAACGTTGTTGGGAAAAGTCTATTCAGGTAATGAATTATTCTCTATCTTTGTAACTTCTTCAGTAATATAAATATAATTCAGAAAATTGCTCGAAAGACTGAGCTAATGCTAGGCTATTAAAAATATCGAGTTGGTCATGCATGGCTGTGACATTGTTGAATTGAAACTGGCAGCACAAGTAGACACGTTTGTTTGACATATGGACGGAGGGAAATGCAGCTGAGCCTGAAGCAGAAACTTACCGGGGACAAGTACATTTATGAGCTGGAAATATAATGTAACGCCAGAGTTTAAACTTTGGTAGGTAATGCTCTCTCCAGCACACCTAAATATCTTTGTATAGAATGATTCATATTAGCATCATCTGCCACAGTAGGGCAGGTTTTATTGGACTGAATTTTGATATTGGATCAGTTGATACTCAGAGGATATTTCTGCCATCTGATGCTTACTTAGAGTCATTTTTGGTCTGTCAGTGTTGTGAGTTGAAATACATTTCACTGGTCAAATGGGATCCTAAGAGGGGTTTAATATTTTGTGGTGAAGCATCACACTAGAGAAGTTTGTACAATCATGTTGGACCTGTGACCTGAGCTCTATCAATACAGGATATCTGAGGCAGAGTTTAAAGGATGTGCTAATAATACTCTGGCCATCAAAACATAAACATTTGAAATGAGTTCATCAAGGAACTGTGACTAAGATATGCACTGACAGCTGACAACAACAGCAGTGTTGTCCTTTAGACTGTTTCCTTGGTATTATAAGTGTAATATTTGGTTAATTGTTGGCATATATATATGGCAACATATATACCGTGATGCTGTGATACAGACACATCTGTACTGATATCAGCTGACAATATCAGCCGTGCATATGTAACAGCCAGGGTGACTTGTTGCTTTGGGTATTACTTGGGAATAGTAAAAACACTGACTATGGACTGATGGACATTACAGGTCACCCGTTGTACGGTTCTTAGGTTAGCTGAAGAGAGAGAGCTGTTCATTCCTGCAAATATTAACCGGTCTGTCCTAAGTATCCTATGTAAATTCTTAAAGATATGGCAGGTAATTTGCTTGCCTACTGTTGGAGGATGGTACTAAACTCGGAGACATTCTGACCCAGCTCTTGTAAACAAACCTCTACTCAGGAAGGGCCCGATTAAACAGGTTTTGATAAGAAATTGCAGTGTGGAATTCAGTTTGATGTGATATGTAGCATATTGCTGTGGTTGTTTGAACTGACAACGCTACAGAGAAACCTTAATATTAAGCAGTATCATTATAGAATGAGTCTTTATTAACCAGACCAGGCCCTTTTGTGTTTACACAGTCTGTAATTCAACAGGGCAGACCCACTACTGAAAATCAAATGCAGACGAGGAGGCTCCCATCACACTGACTCAAATTGATTGGCTACTCTCTTAATATGACACTAAACAACAACTTAAATGGTTGATGTTTTCAGATATGAGTAATTTTACACCCTTTTTTATGGTTAAAAAAATAATACACACACAAAAACCCCAATTTGAATCGGTTACATGTCAGCTTCCTCAATGTTTTCTGTCACTCTATGCTAGAAAATGTAGTTTTATTCCACATTCCCGTTGACTGCCTGTTAGGTAGTCGAATTGTCAAACAGCTATAGCATGAGCCACAGTGTTTGCATCTTCACGCTGCAGCACAGCTGTCTTCTTATGCTACAATGGACTGGCAGCTGACATTGTTTTCTCTCTCTATCTTTGAAAGCAAATGGCAGGAGTTGAGAGATGATGATATCTGATTTGATATCAAAGAAGTAAACAAGACACTCCCTGGTGCCTTGGCTTCACCAGGAGAGTTTCCCTACTGAATGCTCAAAGAGTGAGTCAGGATGAGTGGGATGGAGTGAAAGGAGACAAAATGAGGGGAGGTGGTTTCACTATCATTAATCAGGAAATAAGATAAGTGCAACAAGTGTTTGGAGGAACTATTTTCTTCTCTCACCTCTCCTCGGTTTATAGGCGCAATCATGGCAGGTTATGTTCGGTGCTGTGTCGTCCTTGGCAATCAGTGTTTATTCACTGACTGAAACTGTCAGAGGGGATTCAAATATGTAGTTAGTTGCCTTAAGGCACTCACAGAAAGTGAGGACGCTCGCCACCATAGGTGGTTTAAAAAAAAGCGCCCAAACCTTTGGTGACACCCTCAAGGTCTGACTGTCTTCTCGCAGCCACAAAGCACGGGAGCCAGTTACTAAACCACAAACACAAGCCTGATTGTTTTGGACTTTTAGCTCTTTGTACATCAGAATTAGAGGCTGACAGAAAGAAGGGGAAGGTAAGGAGAAAAGAAAGAAGCTGTTGAATAAAAGCTCCCTGTTTTGCATTTATATTTGAATAAACTAGATGTCTTTGCAGATCCGACACTATCTGACAGCAACCTGCTGAGCAGTCCCTTTTGCTTGAATATTCAAATAAGCATTCATGTGCACATGGTTGCAGCCATGCATAGTTAATCAGCTGGACTCTTCAACATCCCTGATGGCTCTTTCTCTCTCTTTGACCCATAAGGATCTCCTTACGATTTCTTATTGTGATCCTGCCTCCCCCCTACTCTATTGGCTCTCTTACAACACATAATATGGTGCCAATGACAGATATAAATTATACATGTGTAGCCTCTCATATGTAGGCTAGAGTGCTGCAAGGCCTTCTCTCGTCTTTGCCAAGCAGGGCACAACCCGGAGGCAGGAAATATGAGGCAGGAAACAGTCAAACTAACCTGTTATGTAATGAAAACACAAACAAAACTCTTTGTACTTTCGGTTCAGAGCTCTCGATTCGCAATACCTTTCTCTCAACCTCAATCGAGTGCAGTTGTGATTACACGTCTAAAAGTTCAGGTGACAACAGGCGACATCCTGTCATCCAGGATCTCTGTGTAAAACCATGACCCGTGCCTGAGGTAGTGAAGAACCAGCCAAGGTCTCCTCATGGCAGATGGGAGGGTCCTGGGGCAGGATGGAGGAGCATGCCATCCCCCCTGGCTCTGGTCCTGGATCTATTTCTGGGTTACTGGTTCATTTTATGATGCGCTGTGATAACAAAAGATGAATAATAAAGAAAATGATTTTGTTGATTTGCTAAACAGCAGCATGGAGGGTGATTCCAAGATTATTTTAATTACCTCAGTTAAAAAGGAATCAGCCACTGCCACCAGGAGGGAAAACTCCGGTATAATGACAGGCTTAAACTGTATTTACAGTTGGACTACATAAGGATGTTCATAATAGCTTGTTTTTAAAATGCTGCTTTGTTGTTGTCCTATTCATTATTCATAGAGGATATAATCAAATAATTGAAGCTAAAACAATTAGTCAGTTAATCAATCAACAATTTTGTGATCAATACCTGCATTTGATTCTTTTTGTATCCAGATCTAGAAAAGAATGGCTGTTTGTATCCTTTGCAGTCAATAAAGAAAGTGTTCTTCGATTCATTGCAACATGTGATTGGTTACCGCAGCTACAGCTAGCAGCTACATACAGCACTATATTTATCAGTATTTGACAAAGTTGGCATTTCAGCATGCCAAAGTATGGCTACACTACATGGCGATGGCGTCTGATGAGAATAAATGCGCAAGGAAAAACATGAATATGAGTAAGACTACAACGTGTCGTGGTGTCAATAGTTTCTCTGGCAGTAGGTGTCGAAATGAAGTACTCTGTCGGTATCAGTATCACTTTTAGGGTCCTGGTATTACTGCCGTAATATTTTAATTAAAACTCAGCCCTATACATCAACTAATCAAGAAAACAACTGGCAGATTAGGCCTAATTGATAAAGAAAACAACTTTCAACTCCAGCATGCTTTTTGTGTGTTTTGAAATCAGTTTGATCTTTTTTTTTTCTGTATATTACTCATATCAGATAAATAGAGCTGGAACAATTAATCATCACTCATTAACATAAAAAACTAATTAATTTTCAGTTAATCTTGGGATCATTTTGAAGTTCTCAAGTTAAAATACCAAACATTTGCCTGTTGCAGCTTTTTAATGTGGGGATTTCCTGCCTGTCTCCATTTTACATCATTTAAATGTAATATTAAGACAAAATAAGTGACTGATTTAGTTAGCTGCTGCCCTAATTGTTTTGTTGGTTGGCTTAATAGCAGCATAGATGGTTGTTTCGTTGTGATTTTCTATGTGAGATCATGTTATATCACAGCAGGAAAAAGGAGGGAACATGTCTTTGTTGATCATAAATCAGATATATACTGTATATAGTTTGTTATGTATCTTTAGAAATTCAATAGAAATGAGGGGGAGCCTTGTGAATGGGTAGAATATAGCAGAATACAACTGGAAGACAATGAACTGCAGTGTTTAGACTCCGATCCATCTTATTTCACAGCTGCACTGCTGCAAACATGCTCATTTCCAGCTGTGTGTGGATGTCGACGTGTATTGTGAGTGTCTGCTGTCACGCTGTCCACTCTGCTCTCAAACCGCTGGTCATGCCAGGGTTTGGAAGAAGTGCCCGCCTGGCACGTTGTCATAGACTGGGCTGTACAGGGGCTGTATGCAGCAGTGACAAAAGCACATTCAGGCCAGGACAATGGGTAGCTGACAGCCTGGGCAATGTTTATCACTCTGCCTCTCTCTCTCACTGTCACTCTCTCACTGCCTCCTGTCTATTGTGTTTGCCGTCTCACTATTTTCCTCGTCGAGCACACGTTCACCAAGCAGCCTGTTTATCACTTTAAGAGAATCGCCCTGTGCAGTGTTTCTGGAGCTGCTTTAGTCATTAAATACAGGGTGTAATTCTGCCATCAAGTTGGCGGTGATGTGATTGTTGGCTTCAGTGTGTCATCGTTAAGTGCAGGCTCTGGTTTTAGTGTTTTAGAGCCTTTGTTGACGCATTTGGCTTTGTGAGTGGTGCTGACAATTTGGGGGTGCTGATGATTGTAGTAATCATCTCAGTCTTCACAGTGGCCACACAATGAATCACCACCAGGACACTGTATATTTCATGAATAAGACCAGAATCTGATGACATCTATCTGATCTAATCTATATTTTTTAGCTTCATATACAACTTCTTTTGGCAGCCTCGGTTTCTATTAATTATATTATATAATTTGTCAATTTTCCAATGAATCTACGTTTATAAAAATGAACAACAAATAATTAAAAAGGTATAAGAAATTCACATTACAATGATATGAAACAAAGAAACAAGAGAATATTTGACATTTTTTCTCTCTGAAGAAGTAGTTGAATAATAGATTAGTTCATCGACACAAAATTCATTACATAGGATAGTAAACTCCGTATTTTCTGGATATTTTCCTTCCCTGAAATATTTGTTAATACATTTTTAGACAGGTTTATGATCTCCCCTTGTATAACTGCTTGTTGTCATGTGACCAAAGGTTCATATTGAGGTCACATAGTGACTCCTGAGCCACTGAATAAAGACTGTCAGATGCATTGAAACCCCTGAATCATTTATAAGTTGACCTTTTGAGTTTAGATCCTCTTCACCATATGTTGTAACCAAAGGTCAGGGGTTTTACCACCACTCACCGCACTGGAGTTCACGTGTTTGTCATGACCGGTCACTGGTGATGATGCAGAGTTGAATTTGGTTGTTGAGAGAGATAGAAAAATCTTTACTGATCATACCAACGCACATAGGTTTTATATTCATGAAACTATTAAACGTCCACAGTAAAGTCTTGCTCTAAATAACCAGCTCACAGCAGTGAGTCATCCCACGCTGGTAGATGTGGCAGAGGAGTGCAGAAGACTGTCGGCAGAGGTGAAGGGGAAATTAGGCCTGACACAAAATGATCTCTCCTCCACGCTTCGCCAAATCAGGTTTAAAACTAATGCTGAAGGACAGACGAGTCGATCTGCAGTGCAGTAGACTTCTCTGTGAGGCTCCAGCTGCTCCATAAATTCAGTCTGTTTGTCCTTGTCCTACCTCTCTCAGTGCCTCACACCTGAGGAATAGAAATCTGACTGCTTGTGATAACAATAATAACTAAAAGATGTTACACTAGGAGTTAATCTCTTTATTATATTTGTGATTAATTGACTTAAATAATGAAAGATGGCCAAGGGGGTAATGTCTTAAAGTCCAACCAATAGTACAAAACACAAAGATGTTAAAAATACAACAAGCAAGCACAATTTATAAGCTGGATCCAGTGAAAGTTTATTATTTTTAACCCTGCTCCCTGTATAGTTGTTGGTCTATTGAGAGGTTGGTCGACCACTTGTGGTCCAGAGTGCAAAGTAACTACTGGATGGGTTGGTGAATTTTGTAAAGACATTCGTGGTTGCCAGAGGATGAATCCTGCTGATTTGTGTGACTGACTTTTCCTGTGGCACTACCGTGAAAGTTTTCTGTCGGATGGGAACACCTTTTATCCATCTTACTTATCTGCTATGTCTCTTTTGCCTCATTTTCACCTGTTTGGAGGCTTGTTTATGTTTTTCTGTCAGATCTCACCCACCCCGCCTCGCTCTTGTCTGTTTTTCACCTCCACCTGTCCTTTTTAGTTTCTGTGTCATTTTCTCTCTCCCTTCTGCACAGCTCCCTGAGCTCGTGACAAATGTGCCTGCTCAGAGGTTAGTGAAGCATCTTTATTCCACACTTGGCTGTGTCATTACATTTAACCCAGTTCCATTTTTAAGTTGGTCTGCGAGCCAGAGGAGGATGCTGTTCTCTGCCGTTTTCACTGACAGTGTTAGGAGAGACACGGAGAGTAATTCCTGTCCGACCTCTCTCATCTCTTCTCTCAGGTCTCTCAGGCAGGTGGAGGTGTTGAGGAGACAGGAGATTGTATTGACCTGTCCTGCCTTCCTTCAGGGAGGCATCTGCTGATTGCTCCCAGACAAAAGAAAGAGGAAGGGGAAAAATAAACAGAAATGCTTAGTATGGGCGGAGAGAATGCACTATTTATTTCCTCCAGGAATGAAATGTGTTTGTGGATAGATTTGGCCTGTGGATGAGACTTTCTCTCACTCCTCCCCATCTGCTTTGCTTAAGTCCTAATTTTTTATGGCAGCCATCTGTGTGTTGTCAGGCAGCGCGAGGGTGGAAGAAAGCAGGAGCCGAGGTTCGTGTGTCTCCATTGATAAGGCTTGTCTCTCTGACTGACGTGCTGTTTGTATGTTGATGATTTGACCCTTGACTCAAACATTGTGTCTTCTTTATTTAGATGTACTTTACTATCTGACTTTACTATCTGTTTGACCGCACAGACACTCTGTCTCCACACTCTATCAGCCTGTGCGTCTCTCTGACCTGCCACACATAATCACCAAGCATAAAACAACAAGTGTTGATCAAGCGTGATTGAACGTAAACACATCAGCAGGGAAACAGGATTTCAAGTCACGGATAATTAGCATTTTAAATTATGCTTGTACTTAATGGGAAACAGGTGTCACAATAGCTGCTTATAAAACAGAGAAAGTGAGATTTCCAAAAATGTTCTTATCCACGCCCAGGAGATAAAAATGTTGGTCTGTCATTCCACCACTTAAATACCAAATCAGTCAAATATCTCAACAACTACTGGACGGATTACCATGAAACTCTGTATAGACATTAAATATATAAATGGTGCACTGCTCCTTTTCTTGCTTTGTTGCCGTGGTTTACGTTGGACTTGAATTGCTGCATCTATACTCGCGACTAAATACCTGACATTCCCATCAGCCTCAGGTGTACTTCAGATTTAGCACTAACTAGCAGATGTTTGCATGCTAAAATGTTAAACCAAGAGGGTCAACATGGTAAACAGACTTGCTAATCATCAGTGTGTTTTCTCATTATAAACAATACACCAAACTAAGTAACAAAGGTCTTTTTAATTTAGATTCTCCTCTCCCTGCTGAAGCATGCCTGAAGACTTGAAGACGCTCTGTTCTGTCACCATTTTCTTTTTTTTTCATCCTCAAAAGCAGCTTAAGTTTCCTGGATTTACTGCATGAGCAATTGATTGAGTACATCTTGGCCTCTGCTTCCTTTTGAATTTGGCCACATATCTTGGAACAATTCTCATCATTGTGCTGTCATAAAACCTTCACCGTTTAACAGTTAAAATGCTAGATAATAATGAGTATATCAATGGTAACTTAACCTTGAAACAGATATGAATATATTCGTCTGCCTGTGACATAATTACCATTTCAATGTTCATTTGGGCTCACAGAAGTCTTGACACTCCAGTGTTGGACTAAATTATTGTCTGATATTGCATTATTGGAACAACAACAATAATAATAATTTAATTGTCTTGTTTATCTGAGAACAATATATCAGCCACCAATATACAAACTGCATCTTTAATTCCTATCACTTATAGCAGACACTGTGGCACTGATGGCAATGCACCAAGTCAACTCCAAATGATTTCTAAGCTCATCTCTCCCTGTGTTGAGATGTGTTGCTGTGGTTAAACCATATGTGCATGGGGACACACACACAGCAAGACCAAAATCTGCACGGGCATTTAGTTTTTTTCAATAAAAAAAAATGATCTTGAGCATGAGGAATCAAGGTCACAGAGCGTCCCACTTCTTCTCTGGGCTTTGTGTGCCTCAGAGCTGATTTCAGCTGAACGTGTAGTTGGAACCAGATGGAGAATGCTGGATGTCAGCTACTTCTATACATCCCACCGTGGCTGCTATCCACATGGGATCCCGTTGCACACCCCTTACTGTCTTTCTGTTTCTGGATCATGCTGTGTGAAAACCATGAGGATTAAAACAAAATGCTTAATTACCTCAGATCTACAGTATCGTTCAATATGATGCACCAGGCTGTGACCAGAGGGAAAAAATTGCTTCCGTCTGCCTGTTTTCATCTGTTGTGGTTCCTCTGTCCTCTCTGTCTGCTCCCCTGAAAACCATCTGGTGGTTTTGTCAGGATCACTATCCCCCCTGTATGGGAATTTTGCCATGAATATCTGCCCAGACATTTATTGGCTATGAGCTGATGACCTTTTAGAAATCTGTTTAAGAGCTGGGCAAAATATACAGATGTAATATCAATATCCTAATTAATCAGATTAGATCATATAAATTTGGTTATATGATTGAAGACTGCTTCAGTTAATTAACACAGACTGTCTCTAGCTGTTTATTCAGTGTTTGTTTTGTAAAAAGCTTATTTTGAGAACATTTGAATGTTCAAAATGTCTTCTGAAATTACAGATAGTGATGTTATGAATCCCTTATAGATCAAAGTGTACTCATGTCACACTTTTTACTAAATAAATTATCATTTAATTACACCAGCACCACTTATAATTAATAAATGGTAATGTCACCTGGCAGTACTATCATATTTCTATTTTTCTGCATCTTTCTCCCTCTTGTGCCGGACTCTGGCTCTGCCAAACAGAATGCTGTCTGCAGGGGCCTCCAGTCCCACTGCTGAGCTAATTAACGAGGTGTGAGGTGTGAGTTCACATAGTAGGTCTTGCTGTGTATGTTTCTGTGTGTGTTGCTCTTGCCTGATGCCAGGTCACCAGGCCAGAGCTGAGTCTGTGCCAATAAAGGGAAAGGGCTGTTGTCAGCACACACACTCACTCACACTCTCACTCTCTCTCACACACATACACGCACGAGTATACACAAACACACACAGAGTCAGCAGAATAACAGATCCAGGAAACCTGTATGAGGGCAGCCCTGGGGAAACACTTTCACATTATGGATTCTCTTGAAAAGGGCAGGACTTGAGTGTGTGTGTGTGTGTGTGTGTGTGTGTGTGTGTGTGTGTGCGTGTGTGTGTGTGCGTGCGTGTGTGTGTGCGTGTGTGTGTGTGTGTGTATATTTATATATGTGTGTGTGTGTACATTGTCTTCCTTGCAGTCACTGGCCAATCAAGTATTATCTGTGTGATTGAGACCTTCCAAGCAGATGAATGAAATACAGTGTAACGTTCATCATAAATTAAGTTGGTATACTAGGCTTTATTCAGCTAATAAAGAGTTCATGAAGGCTGTAACATTTCCTGTATTTTCTGTGTAAAGGACAAAGAAAATCTTCTGTTGCAGCTAGAACCACCACCACCACCTTCAGAAAGAAAAGGACACCACAGCAGTAATTTAGGACGTCACAACCTTCCACATAACACTTGCATGTTAATGCTTCAGACCTGATTTTCTCAACGTTCAGGCTAGCTGTTTCCCCTTATTTCCAGTCTTTGTGCTAAGTTAAACTACTCGGCTGTGGTAGTAGCACCATATTTACTGTACGGATACTTGTATGAGAGGGGTACCAATCTTCTCATCTAACACTTGGCAAAAAAGCAAATAGGCAGATTTCCCAAAATGTCAAAGATTTCCTTTAATAAGTCATACAACTAGAAAGAGTTTTACTGTAGTAGTAGAAATAAGGTATCACGTATGTTCACGTATGGAAAATGTGGTCACAGATGTGTGCTGATCAAAAGCAGCCTGAAGGTGACTCAGCCAATCATAGCCAAGCATTTCACATGCTGCGATCATCTCCTTTGTGGCTACCTCGGTCTCGTCTTCCTTCTTCCCTCCATTGATTTACCTCTTCTCGCCTGTATTCCCTCACCTCTCCTCCCCCATCTCTCCTGTCACTCCTCCTCCCGGCTTCCTTCCTCGGCTTCTTCCATCCTCTCAGTTTATCCTTTTGAAGTCATTTCTTAAGCTTTCCTCTGCTCTCCCTCAGGAGCTCCCTTCCTACACTGAAGGTGTCTCAGGAGGTTTTTAGGAAGTCAAGACTTTTTTTGAAGCTTGTTTCTGGGCAATTTGAAGACTTTAAACCTGCAGTTTATTGTCAGAGGGCTGAGCATTTTGCAGCATTTTACAGGAGCCCATTCACACATTCTTGCAAGACTGTGACGTTGAGAAAATGGAGGGCAGGCAGATTAAAAAAAGAAAAGTCTTAATGTCACCTTCTCTAACACAGCCCTACTTCTTTTTCTCCACTTGCTTTACAGATTGCTGTGAGTCTCTGAGTGAAGATGGCCTTCTTCCAGAACAACTTCTGGGTAAGTGTCTGAGAAGGACAGGTAACTGTGATGGCTACATTTATCAGGCTTTTATATGTTGAACTTTATCTGCCACATATTACTTATTCACCTATTAGCTGAATCACCATGAGTCACTGAGCTTTTCATTTATATTCTCAGTCAAGCAGCCAAGCGTCTGGCTCCCTGACGCTCGTCAGGTACGCACAGGAAACACTTGCAGCCTCCCTCCTCCGCTCACTTGCAAGTAATAGAGATAGATTTTTTTTCTTCAGCCCTCTGCTCAGATAATAGGCAGAAATAATGTACTTTCTGCAGTAGTGATAAATCTAAAAGGCTATTTTCTGAAGCCATTTCAAGAGGATATTATTTTCTATTACTTAATATTACACATTTTAGGGTTAGGATAGGCTCAAGTGTTTAAATTAGTCTGATATTTTTGTTTCATATAAATAGTATGTGTGGATTGTTGGGGCCAGTATGATACCTGAGTTTCAGTACCAGTACCATAACATAATATTTTTTTCGGTACCTTTGTTGGAGGCGTAAGAAGTTGTTTTGGAAATCTGGTGATGAAGCTCTGTGAGATACAGTTTGGAGTTGCAGAAAGGTCAATAAGTGGACCCTGTGTAAAGATATCTTAAAATCAGAAAACATCAACTTTTTTTTAAATAACAAAATATCAAAGAAGTAAACAACCTTAAAGTTGTGTTCACACAGTGAATTTGACCGCTCGACTGATGTGTTCATTTGCCCCAAACAGCCACTGTACCAACTGTACAGATGTTAGCTGTAATCTAAATAGAGTTGAGTCGAAGCGTTGCATCTTTGTGTTGTCTGCCTTGGCCAGATTTACATGTATGCAGATATGCTGCTTCTAAAATGTACTTAACTTTTCAAACTGCTGCTGCTATTTTTAGTCGTTTAGTTGTTACTGAATAATTAAGATACTGTGCAGTTACACACCACCTTAATAATGATATATGATAAAAAGAACATTTCTTCTTACCAAACAGATGTTTTTATACTTTAGATTTGGATAGACTAGTCAACCTTTGCACACCACAGTGAAGTTTGCTTCACCATTATCTCTATTATGCTCCCTGTGTGCATGCAAATAAACGCACATGCAGCTGGTTGCCTGGTTTCAGTTTCAACTGTAACAGTAATATTTAAATATCACTAATGAAACAACAACAACTGTTAACACAGATCCCTGCTTAATGCTAAAGACACATTTTAGCCAGAAGGTATTGAGGTAGATGCTCATCTCTAGTCTCATGGTGTCTGTTTGTCTGTGTGAAGCCACAATTTTGCAAAAGCATCCTTTGACAGAAACCTTATACTAGCACCAGGTGTTCCCACGTGTCTCCTCAGATTTCCTATGTACAAGAACATTGTAACAGAAAGAAACATATTTCAACATAAAGCTGTCCAGTACTCCACCACTGCTAACTGTATTATCAAAAATGACTATAGAGTTGAATCGACACCTCTTTAATGCATTGTCAACAAATGTATATAAGGGTTAGGGAGCTATTCAAGCCCCACAGAGCTTATTAATTCATTATATTGTGTACCTAATAAACTGGTACCTCCATATAGCAGTACTAGTTAATTGTGTCATTATTTGCCTTAATTTGTGCAGTAATTAATGGTCTCATTAGCAGCTTTCCACTGATGTGTGAAGTTGAAGAGGGAAATCTCCCTTTCAACCTCCCCAATGCCACCCTCATCCCCCAGCGAGTTTGTCAGCTGTTACAAGGTCTCTTTCTCTCGTTTTCTCCTCTATCCTCTCTTTCTTCTCTCCGCTCCGTCCCAGCTCACCTGGTACATCTATTTCAGGTGTGCCCTACTTCTTCAGTTCCTCATCAGACTCCGGAAAGTCCTCAGTAATATCTTAGCTTTGAACTAAAGTGAGGGGGGAAAAAAACACAGACACAGAAGTGTGGTTCAGGGGAGGGCAAGGAGATCAAATAACCTTGAGGTTTAGAACATTTGAGGTTCTTATATGAAATTATTTTACCTCTTATTAATCCCATATCCAGGTGTGTGTGAGGCAAGGTGAAAGGTAGATGAATGGATGAGTAGGCAGGTAGAAACTCTTTATTTGTGAATATGCATGTACGTTTTCAATGGATGAGTAATATTGTAAGTGTAGTAGTTGTAGTTGTTGCTGTATTTGTACAGTCATGCACTGTTTTTTTTTGCCATCCATTTATGATCCATGGATATTACAGTGTGCTGTGGGCAGAGTAGTAGACGAGCAGGTCTGCTGGCATGATGGTGAATAGAAAAAGCACGAAAGCGTGAGCAAACTGTTGGGGTGGGAAACAAGCAGACAGGGAGTCACGCAGCAGAATTTCAGCCTTGCAGGAAGATACGGTTGGAGCACTGCTGTGTTTCTGTATCACAGAAGATTTTAGGCTTTGTCACAGTACCGACCTATGAAACAGAGCTACATTTTCTGTGTCCTTTGTGGGCTTGCAAGTGTATTTACATATTTCTAACTGCTTTTCCCACCCAGCCTCCTTTTTAGACACAAATAGCTGTGTAATACAAATCAACCCTTCAGTTAATTAGACGGCACAGCCACTTGGGATCAAGTCACACAGAGCTGCTTCTTGTTTGGCTCAAGAACATTCGCAACCGCTTACAAAGCCGCCTCATAGCATGCTGTCCTTTCCTATTAACTATATAAGAGCTGTGCTCATGGCCACGGGGGAAAGCCCATCAGCTATAATTAAGTACATCCTTAGTAAATTAAGGCACTGTTAAGTCTGAGGAAAAAAAATTCTTTCCTGATTGCCTGATTTTCTGATTCCTGCTTATTCTGGGAATTTAGGTGACAAGATGAAGTAAATTTGATTGTGAAGCAACACAAATCTAATTTCCTCTTGAGAAACGATCAAAAAGGTCAGTTGTTTTTGTCATATCCTCCCCTATCTATCTTAGACCACCCCTATCTGATAAATGCATAAAAGATAAAAGCTAATAAAAAGCTAAATCACAGAAAAATGTTATACTTGGTGAGGTGTTCCTGGATCTATCATTCACATTGTTTTCCCCCATAGTCAGCAGCTCCTCCATTTCCTTTAGTGCATTGCACTGTGAGACAACAGGGTTCACAACAACACACCCAAAAAGGGCCTTTTAGTCAGCATTTTAAAATCTTTTTCTAGTATGAACACACCACGCACAAAAACCACTGCAAATGTGAAGAGAAATGTGGCGTAGAATTGTGACACCATATACACGCGGCTCACCATTCACAGAAACTTTTAGAAACATTGTTTTAAATGATAGAATAAAGGTTATAACTCGATTCTTTTCAAATGATATGCTACTTTGTAATTGTGCTTCGGCTGGGTCCTCTTTCTATTGGGATTTTAGTTGATGGAATATAACACCACATAAGTGAAAAATGTTTTCAGTATTAAGAAGGGTCTGAAATAATATTCCCATTGCTCCTCTCAGTACAGACTGTGCAGGAAAGTTGTTGAGTCTGAGGGGGTTTAAAAGAACTACATAACAGTAAAGATCAGCAGTATAGTATTATTGTCTGTGTTCTTAGAAACAGCTCCTTGTTTGCCCACAGATACGTCTGTGTGTGTGTGAAACACAGAAACAACGCCCAGTGGGTTTTTATTATTGCTGCTTCTCAGTTTAATGATGCCAATGCTGTTGCCCTCCCATCACTTTGAGTCATGGTGTTTTCTCTTGGGGTGCAGTAAACACACAGTGAGAAACTTTTTCTCCTCCCTCTGTTGCCTCTGCCTCTGCTCTCTCTTTGTCCCTCCTCTCCTCAACCCCTATTCCCTTCATCCAACCGTTTTCGTTCTTTCTCACTCGTTCCTCGTGAATCTGTGCCAAGTGAGATGCCAGATCCAGAGCCAAGATGGATAGATATGAGTTACTATATGTGTTCATGTTCCGCTGTGTGAAAAGGAAAAAGGTTGTGTAATGATGGAATGGGAGACTTTCAGTATTATATTGCCTGCATCAGCCAGAAACTGATCATTCAACTTATTAAAATTCAAAATTACATATACTATGACAGAGCATAAGTGCCAGGAATCATCCATATGGCCTAGCCCTACTCCTCTGAAACACAGCAGGCAAAATAAAACGCCTTCGCCTTCCAGAGGTGAATTTCACAGACCTGGCCCACACAGCAAATTGGTCTCAAGCCATCAGTGACGACAGTCTACTGCTGCTGCTGCTACCTGCTCCTGATGTTATTGACACCTCTCTGCGGTTGGACTGTTGTTCTGCTCAGCCTGCCCAGTCAGCAGAAAAAAGTTTCTGTGAGTCAGCTAAACTCACAGCAGCACTGACAGGCCGGTCAGTCGGCGAGCTGGATGGCTCAGTGATATACCGTCTGAAGCAGGGATGGATTGTGTTCAGCTTTACTTTTGACAGCTGCCTGATGTCTGGCAGCTACATTTTGTGGCGTACAGAGCCGGATCATATGAAATCTATATTTGAATGATCCGTTTGCAGCATGTCAAAATTGCTGCGATAGAAAGAAAATTTCTGACACTGTCACTATTTTGGCTCCACAAATTGTTCACCCAGGTAAAAACATTACAATACAAAACCACACAGCTATGTAGGGTGGTGTCTGAATACAGGCAAAACATCTAGTCAAATGCAGAAGTGCAAATGAAATGTGCTCAAAAACCAGCAGTGGAAATGTGAAAACACAATTTTTTTGTCCCCCCAAAGTGTTCTTATCTGCAGAAATTCATATGTCTGATATGCAGTTGGATGTAAACAGTAATCAGAACAAATTTGATACAGTGAGAGCAAGAGCAGCTGTCTAGAATGGAGTATTAAGGCACGTGCTTCATACCCTTTTATACTAGTTACAGACTGTTACATACTGTACATGTATGTGACAGTCAACACACCCTCCCTGGTGCACTTACTGATAGTGTTGTGCAGCCTTAAGGTGGAATTATGCGTCTCCGAGGATACACCGAAGCGTCTCTGTGAGCCTATGCATAGGTGTTATGGGAAGGCTTGGGAAGTAATGGATTACATGCAATGGTAGTTATGTAGTCAGGATGACAAAAACTAAAAATGGGAATTATTAGCTAATAAAAGAATGATGCACTATCATGCACGTGTATTAGGTTACTGACTAAATTTTTAATTTGGGTAATTAGTAATTGCATCGGATCACATTTTTGAAGTTACCCACCTGTGTAACCACAAGTACACATTGTGCAAGTATAAAAGACAGCCACGTTAACATCTCAGAGCCACCATTGTGCTTTTGTTCGCCTACATGCAGCCCGAGGAAGCATAAATCTTGTCTTTTCTCTTTTGTTCAGGTCAGTTCTGCTCTGTTCTTCTCAGCACCTTAGTTTCATATGACTGAAGAGCTGTGTTACAGAGCAGGAATGTACTCAGACACTGGACAGACTGTAAAGGCAGATTTGACAAATAGCCAGAACTAAAGGCATCGGTCTAGACACTGCCAGAGTATAAAGCTCTGCAATATAAAGCCTGAGCCAAACTGGGCAACACTTAACTTTTTTGAACACACATCTGTCGAAACTGGAAGAAAAAAAAAAGAAGAAGCAGAAGAAGAAACAGCTTCTTTTCCTGGGTGAATGGGTGAAGGTGTAGGAAAACTACTTGAGATTACAGATCAGTGTTTGCATCTTCAGCACATTGCAGTGAGAAAACACTTACTTGTCTTCATGGTGATGAATGATTTGAGTTTCTGATTTAAAAGCAACAAACAGTTAAATTAATCAAGCTCTGTGTTCCAGTCAGCTGTTTTTGCTGGTGCACATACTCAAATTAATAAACAGTTCACACTGGTTTTCATGAATATCTTACATTAATTTGCCTACGATGTTGGGGAAGAGACATGCAAGCTGTTTACTAATTTGAATTTGATATCCTTGTACATGTTTCACACAGGTTGGCACCTTGCTTTGTGTGTATTCTCAGAGGTATAAAAGACCTACTGTCCTTACGCAGTATCCATCAAGTACAGTCTTCTATTTCATTTAGCTCTTTTTGTACTCTGCACCACTTTTAGAGCCTTCTTTTTGTGGCTGCATTTGTCTTTTTTAGTTTTCACATGGCTTTTAATGCCTCCGATATATTCAGACTCTGTTTTTGGTAGATATTTCAGGGAAAATGTTTTTTGTAAAATATCAGTCATTTTTTCAAGTTCAGATATCATAGATATCATCAAAGACCACAGAGAGCTAAGTGACTAGTGTATTCACCCAGTCAGATGTAGAAAGGGGTCGTTCTGATGTCTGAGTGAAAAAGACAGCTGTCAATCATCTATTATTTAGGCTTTTTGAAAGCAAAGGCCTATCATGTCTGGCTAGCACAAGGAGAGCAAAAGCTGTGAGCACAAGATCCTTGGTTCTTGACATTTAGGTATAACATATACAGGCTCACTTCAGACCTGTTTTTATGGATAAAATATTTCTAACAATACAAGTTTTTGTTCACAAGGAGCCTTCAGCAGACGTCCCCTTGAGTCCCTCACTCTTTTTTTTGGTCGACAGCACATTTAAGGCAAAAATGCAGATGAAGATCTTTTTCTTTGTTGTCATGAAACAGCTGTGACAGGCCCTGCAGCGTTGAGTTTAGTTCAGCCCAGGTTTCCTTGCGCAAAACTTATTGAGATAGTACAGAATAAGAATTATTTTTTGATTTGTTATCTAAACTGTGCCAAAAATACAGTAGCAGCACAAAATGTTGTGGAAGATTTGCAGGTCTTGTTCTGTTTTACACGTCCCTACAGTAAAGCTTTGACAACCTTTGTGTTATGACCAGAATATCCTCACCTCATCCGAGACACATTATTCTTACATTTTATCTTGTACAGCAGTTCTGAGCCTCTGAGACTTTCCTTGAGCAGCAATAATGACAACTTGATGTTGGGGATCAACAAATGGTGCCTTGTTGGCCAGATTCGGCCTTTTATCCAGTTTATTTCCTGTCAGTAAATTTAGAAAGTTTCCTTCACTGAGCTATGTCTAAACTTTTAGATATGTTTTATAAATTAACTAAGGTCGGACTATTCTTTATTCAGCAGAAACATTCTGTGCTAATAAGAGGCTGACCTTGTAATACGTAATACACTGAGGTTAGAGCTATATCAGTCAAAATCAAGATTTTATTTATTTTTTTACTTGCAGAACTATTTCAGTCAGAATAGTTTATAATGAATATTTTGGTCCGTGTTTCCACAACACTGTCAGCTCGCAGTGTCTCCATTTAACAATGCTGAAAGAACTGACCCTTGGCTGAACGCCATCAGTGACCCGTGTTAATTTGTTTTTTCCTGAAGAACTTTGCAAGGCCTTGGATTTTGCATTTTTAAGTGTTTTTGAAGTGGTAAAGCAGCAAGTATAGTTTGAATGTTTTAGATTTGAGAGTGAAGATCAACACACTTGTTTTTAAAGCTCATAAAGTTCCATGGCCCTGAACACCATAATGATGAACAGTTTGAGGAAGGAAGGGAAGCAGGGATCCTAACCCCCTCAACAGAGCAATGCTGGCATTTGATTTACTGAGATAAAATGATAATTTCCCTTCTGCTCACCATCCCCCTTAACAAATTTCAGCAGATCCCCCACAGCTCTCAGTGGTCTCCAGAAGTCTCAGTCTTCATGAGAAAGTTGTATAGATTTTACACCTCCCTGTACACCCCCCTCCATTCCTCTCGTCTCCTCTCCCATCATTTCTCTCATTGTCATGGTAATGGACTCCATCGTGCGTGACCAAAACGGTCAACTTAATTGATGAAAAAGAGATCACCAAGAGGGGAGAGAAGAGGGGGTTTGCATATATCAGAGATGAAGGATTTTCACTCACTGAAGGAATACATTATGGCACTTGAGGACTCTTGAGGACTCTTGAAGAAGGCTGTCAGTGGTTTTGCAGCTTTCACGTAATGTGATATTAGACTGCTTGGCATGACTCGACATCTTCAAGTACCAGCTCACTGCTGCTTGCTCAATCAAGAACCTGCACACTTAAACATGCACAAATATACTTCTGTAGTGAAGAACGAAGAACCGGTCACTCTCTGATAATGCACATTTCCATTTCTGCTGCACCTGCTAGACTGAGGCATGTGTTCCCGTACAATGACTGTTGTCTCCCTGAAGCCTTTGTCCCAGGGTAATGCATATGTTTTTATGTTAGCTATTAATACACTATAACATTTTATAAAACCTCTGCACTTTAGCTTTCAACTATCAATCATAAAAACTGATAAACAGTGTAGGGGTTGTGGACTAAACTAAACATGTGGTGCTCTAGTGAGTACTTAACGCAGCGGGATGTTTTATGTGAGACTCAAAATAAACCACAGTGTTCAGGTTCATGATAATGAAGGAACATGTCAGCCAGACTGGCTCACTGTTTTTTTGATTCTTTAGGTTTAGATAGTTTTATTTATGCACTCCTTCAGTCAACATTGGTGCCTTGTCTCTCTAATTTTCAATGCAGTCATTGCTGAAGCAGCTACACCTTTTCAGAATAACATCTGTGATCGAGCTGAAGGGCATTTGGACAGGTAGAGGTAGAGCTGGGGACTGAACCAGCATCTCCAGTGATCAATGGTGAACTTGTTCTTAACTCAAACAATTAATGATGCAAGTCATGTGACAGTGGTAGCACCACAAAGAACAAATAAACTGAGTGAGCATTAAATATTGTAGTTTTCAGTCAACACTCCTCAGTATTTCATTCATCAGTCCTCACCTGAAGCGCTAATGGGCACAAGCTGGAAATGTTTGTGATAGAATGACAGGACTGTTTGTGGGTATTTCTCAACCTCAGCAATGTGTTTGTCTTGTCCAATGTGAAACCCACGAGACAACAACTAGACAGACTGTCATTTATAAGAGAGCAGATTCTGATAATGTGTTGCTTTTTAGGGCCGAGTTATACTCGAGATGTGGTTCGCACAAATTCAAGTGTTTATAGTTGTTGCACTCACTGTTGTGCATCCGAAAAAGTGACAGAAATAGTTATACATGAAGTAACAAATGAAAAAGTGCTTGAGAGAAAAGTGGAAGTGAAAGTTGGATTGTTGATATTGGAAAGTTCCAGAAATTGTCAGACATCACACCCCTAACCCAAAAGATGTGTGAGGAGGTGGTTTCCAAACAAAGAAGTTCAGCCATCCAACAAACACTTCTGATGAAGTGTACTAGCAGCTTCAGGGGACACTAACACTAACAGTGGACACAACATGTTGATAAGTAAAACCAACGTTTTTATCAAGTCATGATGTCGGTTTTCCTGACAAGGTCCTGAGTAAATATTCGATTAGCACAGAGAGCTCATATTTGTTTTTTCAAATATTCAAAAAGGGCTTGCCTGTTATCATTACCAAATTCTGTCTGCAAAACCATTTGACCTCCGTAATAATCAACGGTCTATTGGACGAGCTATATTTACATACAGCCGACAGACTAGCCTGCTAGCAGTGGTGGACAGGTGCTGTGTCTAGCTGTGGAGAGGCAGGTGTGTGTGTGTGTGTGTGTGTGTGTGTGTGTGTGTTGTGTGTGTTGTGTGTGTTCTGAAGGCTTAGACTGGCAGCTCACCTTTCTGAGGCCAGAGTAGAGTTTCAACAAAAGGCATCTGCCAACTGCCCCTGCCAGTGAACAACACTATGCTGCTGCAGAACGCCTACCCATTGTTTAATAAGAAAATACTATTCATTGTTAAGAGAGAAAACAGGACTGAACATGAATAAGATAGAAAACAACTGATGTGTTCAATGTGATTAAGCTAAACAATAACTCTGTTTTATTTAAAGGCAGTGGCCAAAAGTTCAGTTTCGGGATGATATAAGTTGCCTCAGTAAGGCTCCAGCATTATCCGTCTTATTTGAAGTATTTTACTTACTTACTTTATTTTGACAATTTTTAAAAACATCACAGCACAATGACAGAAATGATTTTTTGTGTTTAACATTCAGTAGTGGTATATGGAAACACAAAAACATGTTATCTCATTTATTACTGGTGATATTTTCCCAGATGCAGATTTGTTTTATGTGTGTGATTTCTGCCCCCACCCCGACACAGTTGTGCTGAGTAGAATTGGTGCTCACAGCCTTGAAAAATGACATTTGAAAACCTCAACAGCTCTATAATCCACAGCTAGGGTTAAGGAAAAAGATGCAGAAAAGGAAATTGTGTGCACATCCTGTCCTATTTTCTATTGTGATTTTTGCAGATGAAGGATAACCAGTTAAGAGGAAATCTGCAACTAATGATTATTTTAATTGTTCTGTGCATATCACAGATCTTTGAAGTGCAATGTGACATTTTCAAATATAATGTTTTGTCTGACAAGGAGTAAAGACAAGGAGCTCTCACTGATGAGAAGCTGGACTTTTTTTTTGTTTTTTGAAAAATGAATTGAATGATTCATTATTTAAATCTTATTCTCTAACTGATTGACAAACTACATTTCTCAGGTCTAATCTGCACACTGGATTAAGGATTTTAAACCTTTATTGGACTGAATGTTTCAAACATAAAACGGTGTGAGGATGCCGTCCACAGCTCAGGGAAAGTGATCGTGTTCAGCTGACGTCAGCTGTGATGCATTAGTAGCCCGAGCTCGCTTGGTGTTTCTGTCAAGTCTTGTCTCTTTGAGATGCCTCTCAAAACAACTGTTTCTCCTGCTGACCGCTGGGAGCCGAGTTTGCTTTACTGTGTCTGCACTTTGCCTGCTCACTGTGTGTGTGAGTGTGTGTGAGTGTGTGTGAGTGTGTCTGAGTGTGTGTGTGTCTGAGTGTGTGTGTCTGAGTGTGTGTGTGTGTGTGTGTGTGTGTGTGTGTGTGTGTGTGTGACCCTTCCTTGGCATTCCAGCCATTCCCCTGGTACCTGGGAACTGGTCTGTTCTCCTCCGACGTGGTATTTTTAGGTCCTAAGAAGCAGCTGTCTGCGTCTCTGTGCTCTCTCTGTCTGCACAGAGAGCCTGGCCGTCTGTTGACTGAAAAATGAGGCTCAAGAAATTACAGAGTCTATGTGTAATAATGCAACCACAGTCAGCATCGTTTTCGGATTATGAAGACTTAAGTTAACACAGGTGTAGGTGTAGGTAATTACGACAGCGATGGATGTGAGGCGGTGCTGTAGTCCGTGTTAAACCTGCTCAGCTGCAAGATCGGCAACTCTTCTTACAACAACGCTCTCTCTCTCAGCATTGTGGTTTTCTCACATTTTACTGAGTCATGTTCGCCTTGAAGTTGTTGTGCTCTTCGGATGGTGCGTGATAATTTCCAGTGGTGTGCAGCAGCAGTTCAAAGCCTTCGTGCAGTAGCTGAACCAGCAAAAACATTTTTTTTCTGTTGGGTCTGTCCCTGTAGATTTCATCACAGCCATTGTTTCAACTAAAAGGAACAAAATGCCAAATTCTCTAAAGGTTATGCGAGAAGAACATAATTGGTCCTTTTTGTGATACTTATCAAAACAACATTCAGACAGACACCTTTTACATTCTGAGTGCTTGTTAATGTAATCAGATACGCAAGGTTGATACTGAATGAATACAATGGTTCACTCAACCTTTTCAAGCTTTACAAAACCACTAAAGTGAGTGTGTCCTTTATACAAAAGGGACAAGTACCCATCAGCACACAGATAACCAGTGTCACTGTTGGTGATATACTAATGAACACAAGGCCTTTGCTTTATACATAAATACACTGTGTTATAGCAAACAATCTGTCTACAAAACAAATACTTAGAATAATCAGGGTTGTAGTGGAAATTATTTGCACAAATGCTGACATATCTCACTATGTGTAACATTAGTCAGTAAATCAGAGTGGCTGTATGTTCAGTGTGGTAGGGTGCCAAATAAACCAATCACAACAAAACAAAAACAAAACAAAAGAAAGGCGTGATGAGAAATGGTTCCCAAGTAAGAGAAGAAAAACTAAAGTAAATTCCTAAATGCATCCTGTATGGACTGGTCAGGTGCACCCAGTAGCACGAATAAATTCTCCAGCTACCAGGAGCTAAATAGTGACCTGTCACAGTTCATACAGTTTTAGAGTGACTACTGCTAATCAAAACTGATCACAACACACCCACACAGTACTGATGAAGCAGATTAGCTGACTGCTGAACTCATAATAAATAACAAATTGTATTTTTTCCCCCCTAAATTTCAGCTTTGGTTGTTGCTTATTTAGACATAACCTCTTTCTTTCTGTTAATCCTCCCACACATACACAAGCCAAGTTGGAAAAATTATGGCATGGGTGGCAAGAAGAGACACTGAAGAAAGTGCACATGAGAAAGAGGGCAGGCATAAAAACAAATCAAACTTTGGGTGGTTTTTGTCTCATTGTTACACTTACTAAATTAAATTTTAAAAAAGTAGACTTATTTTTAAGCTGTAAGGTGGTGATGATGGACTACCTTGTGTGCTGATGACCTACTTTAGCTCATAATTAGTATATTGTGAGACAGTGATTGATGAGGATTCATCTAGCACAGTGCCCATATAAAGTTAAGTAATTTTTAAACAGTTTTTTTGTGCCGTATCACATAATTTCCTCGTGGTCATGTAGTGCTGGTAACAATCAACAGCCTTTAGAGGTTTGTTTTAAAACGGTAAATTTATTTTTCATTTTAAAGTAAAATTTTTCACTTCCAGAAAGCTTCAGAAATGATATACAGTTTACTATAAGGTGCAGCATCGATGTGAATGTTGATAACAGTTTACTATAAGGTGCAGCATCGATGTGAATGTTGATAATTTGTTGATAGTTGATAATTTGGCTTCAACTTTAAACACAATCCAACGCTGGTTTCATATATATTTTCACAGGACGGTAAGTGTCTGTTGAGTGTTCAGTATTTGACTGATAGTGAAGCGTTTCCTGGCAGCCACTGATAAGCCTGACTGACTGCCTTTAGAGGAATAACAGTGGCAAAATGTAATACGACTTAAACTCCAAATTAATGTAATATCAATGTAGTGAAGCACCAACTGACATCACTCTCTACCTTTCTAATGTTGGTTTGCTGTTCCTGGTTTGGGTGCTAACAGACGTGGGGTGTGTGTTTTATTTGTACCCTGGCAGGGGGAGAAGAATGCCGGCTTTGACGTGCTCTACCACAACATGAAGCATGGCCAGCTGGCAACCAAGGAGCTAGCCGAGTTTGTCCGTGAGAGGTAAGGTTTGTGTGTATTTATGACTATCTGTGTGGGAGGTGACGCTACTGATGGGACGTGGGGAAGAAATTCTACATTCTTGACTCTGTGTACTTGGAAAGAAAGATGAGAAATTATGCCAAGGTTAGGTGAAATGTTCAAAGTTTAAAAATGAACTGTTTTAGATTTCATCTCGATGTATCTAACAAGATGTTCACAATTATTGCTGTTTCAAAGTCCTGTCAGCAGAATCATACAGAGTACACTAACAAATCTTTGCTGCTTCAGTCGTGTCTCTCTACTCTGATCTCTGACCCCTGTCCTCACCACTGTGCGACTTTTCAAGAGCACTATCTCTGAAAAACTCACACACACACGAATAGGTGTTTTATCTCTGTGCCACTTTTATCCATTTTTGCCACTACTGGATTTAAATAATCTTAATTTTTAAGTTTTCTCAGCTTGTTCACTAAGTACAAAATTATTAGTTTTTTCCCAAAAACAATGTTAGATGGCAGAAGTAGTTCTATGGTCCATAATATTAAGTGTGTTAGAAAAATATGTTTCTTTAAAAAAAAGTCAAAAGTGAAAGTGTTTGTAACTTAAAACTTTAGGGTGGTAGGAAACTACACCTCCTAGGGTGCATTTTGGCAAGAAACATCCTATAACCGAGCTTAAAACACAGCTAATGATGGACAGAAACTCAAGATGTCAGTGTTAAGAAGACAAGCAGCTGCTTAAAGGTGAGGTGAGTTATGCTGGAGAAAGATAATTGATTCATGAGTCATCACTTCAGCGACATAAATGGTAAACAAGCAAACATTTTTGCTGCCAGGTCGTCACATACCGATGTTTTGGATTGGTGGCTTATTGAGCCTCATTCCAAGCATAGATGCCACCTATTATTTTGTGAGACTTGCCCTGAGCCACTTTGTTTGTTTCCCAGCTATGTCAGTATTTGACGTCCTGGGAATGAGACTCAGCAATCTGCATGATCCACTGATTATCATGTGGTAACATGACAAAATATACTGCAATGCACCAACAGAGCAGGGAAGAAGACTGCAAGCGGGTAAACACTAATGTAAACAGTGCTGGATTTAAAATACTTATATCAGTATCAGCTTTGCAAGTGTTTTATAAGGGACGGAAATATATTTGACGCATTTATTTAGACCTCAAGGTTACACAGCATATATTTTGGTTAGTAACGCTAACCAAACTCAACAGGGTCCACACCATTTTGGATGAATTCGGTAACTATGGCTCTGTGGCTCTTGTGCATTTTGAATTTGCTACCTCCCTGATTCAAGTCGTAGCATAAATATATAGATCGTTATTCTTTACTTGGATCTCCATTAGCTTCCACAAAGTGGTTGCTAGTGTTACTAGGGTTCACACAAAAACAACAACGACAACAATTTAAAATCACACAGTATCCTTTAGACAAGTAACAGTAATATTGAAACCGTAGCAGCTGATAAAAACTGTGAGCAACTGTTGTCATTTCTGCTGAAGTTAGAAAAGGAGTTTACTTCTGTCTAAAATGAAGAATTGCCATTTATTGTAAAGTACACTGAAGGTTTGACAGGCTTAGCAGTAGTAACTAAGGGTTAGTAGGTAGTTTGTTATATTAACTACACTGTCTTCTAATCAGTGATCAGCAGTCAGTAAATTGAGGGGAATAATGAGGTTCCCTCCGTGTGCAGTCAGACCGCTGATATAATCCTGACACTGATTCAGAAGGCCTGTGCACATTCCTCACAGGGGAAATTCACTTATCTGCTTGGACAGCAGCAGACAACAAATCTAGCAGTCAGGAAATGAAATAGGAGCACTGTGAGTAAAATAGTGTGTGATCCCGCGGGACGGAGGAAAGGCAATTGTGTTGATAAGTTTCCTCCGTCTCTCTCGGCCCGCCTGAAAGGTCATTTTGATGTAAGACAAAATGTGAAACACAGAGTTAAAGAACCGTAACAAGCATGGCCACATTCTCGAGGTTTCTCAGTCACTTTCACTTCCCTCACCCTGGTACTCCGTTTAATGGAGATGTATTTCTGCTTCTTGTTAGTGGGGAACCCACTAGTGAGTACACAATAGACATCAAGCTGAAACTAAAAAAAAAACAATTAGTTTATCAAGCACTGTACAAACAGAAGATTCATCTACAACTATTTTGATAATCAATTGAGAATCTGGAATAAAATATGATAAGAATAAGGAGTTTAAAAATATTACTTTGGGTTTGATTGATTAATAACGGCTTTAATAAAATCAACAATGAAAAGAATTGGAAATGAAAATATTTGTTAGCCCATCTAATCCAATTTTAGTTTTTCAGCATCACTGCTCGGGACATACACTGTTAGTCTGCTTGTTTATGACTTTCAGTGCTTCTCAGTAGCAAGCTGTTCTTTTCACCCTCAGGATATTTGGATCAATGCTCAGTCCTTCTTTCTCTTAGGGTCTACAGAAGGTTATTAAAGTTTTATGCCCAGCCTTGCAAAACAAAGTCCATTTATCATTGAAATGTGGCTGATTGCAACATTTACCCAACAGTAATGAAAATCTTTCTCTCACTGACTCTGGACTAAAGTAAGCACTGCAGCACTGCTGTAGATAGAGAACATAACATATGAGGCCATCATCAGAGACAATAGCGTTACGACGAGGTGCTCTTTGAGAACATTACAAAGTTTATTTAGGATAATTTAAAGTTTAAAGAATGCACACAGCATTACTCTTCCTGTCGTCTCACTGACAACTTTAGAAGAGAAACAAAAAGAAAGACACACACACACACATACACACACTATTGTATTAGTAATTCAGCTAATCTTAATGTGTGTCTTTGTTTTTGCAGTGCGGCTATTGAGGAGACGTACTCCAAATCAATGAGCAAACTGGCCAAGATGGCCAGCAACGGAAGTCCACTGGGGTGAGTGCCGCCCTGTAAACACAGCACAGTGACTCCACTCAACATCCTGTCCTCCACCTTACAGTTGATTAATACTGTTTTGTTCCTGTAATTGTACATGTAATGGTCATATGGCCACACATGAGATATGAATGAGGACCATCTGTACACATTTATAATTAAAATAATGCCCCCTCTTATCCAGCATATGTGGTTTAAACACATATGTTGTCTCTTATATGACTGATACTTTGTGAATAATTGGATTCAATAACAAATAGTGCTCATTGATTGACTGAAGGGCATGAAAACACATAGAAGAGATAGAAGGTTTTGGTTTTTGCACTTGAGAAATGTCTGTATTTATATCATCAGTTGGAATAATGTTATATATCTATGTGCCAATCAGGATACAGAAATGTTACCAGCCAGATGGTTGGTTATTTGTTGGCTGTCAATCATATCTGATCAAACCACACTGCACTCTGCTTCTGATGAAACAGGAGGTGTAATTTGCGAGTTGCTTATTTAGTCTTGACTAATGTTAAAGAAAAACACGTTCAGATGTATTAAATGCAAATTAACAGTGGCAGTGTACTCCAGAGTCAGTTTTAAGGCTGGTGTTAAGTGTCCCCCCTCCCTCCACCATGAATATGCGTGCTTGATGCTTCTGCATGTATTTCCTAGGACTTTTGCTCCCATGTGGGACGTGTTCAGGGTGTCTTCAGACAAACTGGCCCTCTGTCACCTCGAGCTGATGAGAAAGATGAACGATCTCATCCGAGACATCAACAAGTACGGAGACGAGCAGGTCAAAATTCACCGCAAGGTGCGTACCTGGGATGAGAAAAATTGGATGCCTTAACTATCCTGACAGGAAACTTGCTGAGTTTTGTGTCTGTGTGTGTTTCTGTGAACATAGACTTGTATAATTTCTCATTACTTGCCCTACATCGAGCCTCTGTCATCCTGATCTAATTTATCTCACACAAAATCCAATTACTGTCTTCTCCTTTCATGGTAATTGCTGCAGTTTCCCTGAAAGTATCAAGTACAATAAAGATCTGTACAGTATGTCCGTGTGTGTGTGTGTGTGTGTGTGTGTGTGTGTGTGTGCGTGTGCGTGTGTGTGCGTGCCACGCAGACAAAGGAGGAGATGGTGGGGACAGTGGATGCGGTGCAGGCACTGCAGGTTCAGAGCAGTCACCTTCAGAAGTCAAAGGAGGGTTACCATGCCAAGTGTGTGGAGCTGGACCGGCTCAGGAAGGAGGGAGCTCCACAGAAAGAACTGGAGAAAGTTAGCCACTGTTTTCTCTATTTTCTGGATTGTTTTACAGGCGTTTAGATTTTAAACAAAACAGAAGCTAAACAAGTGTTGCATTAAAAAAAAAGTGTTTGTTCACTCAAATTGGAAAAAAGACACTCAGTTAGTTTTTCTTGAGTCTAGCCATGCTGATAGTTGCTGTTTTATTTGTATTGCTCACAGCACTGAAAAATTAAAAAACCCTGTTGCAGATACAAGGTGGATATCTCCTCATCTTGCATCGCGCTTGCACTTCCTACACAGTTTTCAAACTGGTGTATGGTTGTTATTCATTTCACAAAGTATTAAATCAAATACTTGGACCTTGATTGATTGATTGATTTATTTGTTTTTATCTCAGTTTTGTAAAAATTGTAAATTAAAAAGCAGAAACAAGTGCAGAATTTATGAATTTGCATTAAGTCTAGAGATGCTGTCTGATGTGTCTGTCTCATAACTCTAAAATCCATCATACGCTTGTTTCTTGTGGTCCACTCATGGGATATGAGTGTCCCTTTTACTGTTGGGGTTAAGTTAATTAGATTATTCCTGTCCTGACAATTATTGAAAACAACATTTACTAACTGCTCTGCTCTTAGACGTCCACTCTGTGAATAAATCGCTGTTCTTGTTTTGCGGCTGCAGATTGGATACTGAATGGAGCAGTTGTAATTATAGGGCAGAAATTATTCTCATTCACTCACTGAGCTATTCATTTGTTTTTCAGGCTTGTGAATGAGAGTTTGTACCCAAAGGCCTTTTTTTTCTTTGCCTTTTCTTTCACTAGGCGGAGCTGAAGTCTAAGAAAGCAGCAGAGTCATTTGCGTTGTGCATCGAGAAGTACAACCGCGTGGGAGGAGAGTTTGAGCAGAAGATGAGCGAGTCTGCCCAGGTCAGCTCTGACTGTGCGGGGCCCGAGGGCCACTTTTTTTCCTACCTCTCCCACCTTCTGATGTGGTGTTTTTTTATGTATTTCTTTTTCTCTTTTGCTTTATCTCCATGACTCACCCCCTCTGTAACCTCCCTCCGCACAAAAACTCCATCTTATCCTTTCATTTATTGTCCTGCATCACGCCTTCCCCTAAATTGGAAAGCACAACCCCACGACTCCTAAACACCCACCCACCAGCACACACATGCACATCCTGCACCCCGCTTATTACCTTTAATCACATCCTCCACACTTCCATGGTTACGGCTGCTGTTGCCATGGAAATCTTCAACAAACCCCAATGAGTGCGCCTATGTTTTACATTTGAAATGATGACTGAAATCCTTTTGACCAATTATCTCTTTGTAATAGCATTCAGGGGGAAGATCTGGTCATTATTATGAGGATGTACGTGGTACCTGGGAGAAAAACGTGTCAAAAGATTGAAGAGGAAATGTAGGAAGACCAAATAAATAACAGATCAGTAATAAGTAAGAGACCAAGGTGCTTTCTATCACACAGAAAACTAGTGGAGATCACAAGATTATGAGTATATTTATCTTCACTCATGTAGAGCTGAAGGGAAATAAAACCTGTTTATTTTTTTACTTTATTTATTTACTTTTTATCATGAATCCCCCCAAAAATACATGGTGTAGGACACAAGCACAACACTTGATATATCAGGGAGATCCCTGCAGTAACATGGTACATACATGTCACCATGGTTACCAAATAATGTTGTATTAATAAGCTATACATTGCTTATACAGATGAGGAGATCACTTGACACTTTACAACCAGCATTCTATTCCACAGACCTGTCAGACCTACCAGATATCAAGTGTTTGCAGTGAACCCTGGAGTAGTGGCACAGTAAAGATGGGGATGAAGTGCCGTGCTGAAAGCTGACAGCACTTGCAAAGAGTGTTTTATGTTTGTTCTCTTGGCCCAGATTTTGTCCAGTTAATTGGTGAAAAGAAACTGGCAAAAGTCTGTTCACAAACTCTTCTTCTTCTCAAGACAAAAGCCAATGGCACTACATCAAGACAATTCCCCTGAACCAGACAGTGACAAATGAGCTGGCTGAATTAAGAGCAGGATCAAACTTAAATACTAAATTCTCTCAAATTGTTGCTGGTTTAAAGACCTGGCAACCCGGAGCCTCTTCTGCTGGCTGACTGCCTCACTTTAGCTGAATCCTCAGATCTCGTTAAAAGGCTATTTTCACTTTATTGCGTGTATGTGGAGATTAAAGTCTCTGTTTTATTGGTTCCTGGTTGCTTCTTTAAGACCTCCCGAATCTCATACCATTCTGCAGAAACAGTGAATTGTGAAAAATCAACAGAAATGAACAAATAACAATTAAAATAACAGCATAACTCTCAGCATAATTACTGCAAAAGGAGTGCAGTAGTGGTGCAGTTACTGAATGCAACCCCTTCGCCTCACCCTCTCCTTCCTAGCCTGAAGGAGAAACTACGACGGCCATGAAACCCGAAAAAAACATGAAAGCCCTGTGTGGAGTCAGGGTTTAGTTTCATGTTCTGGGCTACTATATAAATATGGTGGATATTTCATTTCTGCTATATACACACTGCACTTTTTTGAAGACACAGTGTTTAATAGTAAATGTCACTGTAGCTTTGATGTTATTTTGTTGGTACTGAAAGGATTTATCTCCACAAAAGGTCAGTGAAAGATGTGAACTCACAGCTAAAGATAAACTGAGCAATAATAAGAGTTTTGAGGTTTGACATGTAACAGAGTTTTCTTTGTTCTTTGCCATGGTGTGGGTGTGTGTTCGTGTTGGTGTGAGTAGAAGTTTCAGGAAATCGAAGAGGCCCACCTGCGGCAGATGAAACAGCTGATCAAAGGTTACTCCCACTCCATAGAAGACACCCATGTTCAAGTGGGACAGGTATGTTGTCGCTCACACTAAACCATGCTCTGATGACCGAGCACACAAACACATTGAAAGCTGAGTGTGATAACTTGGCACAACCACGGTACCCTGGTTAGAATTTGGGGTTATGTGATCATATACCGGTATTGACGGTAATAGTGACATTTAAAATTAAATATTGATATTGTGTTAATAATACTCATATAATTATTGTGTAAATAATCCAGCGTCTCTTCAAATCCTTTCTATTTGTTTTTGTTTCTGTTTTGTGGTTCACACACATAGTGGGTGGCAGTCATGCGCCTTAATGATCAGTGTAATTCATTTACCAAAAAGGAGACAACATAACAAAAAAAAGAAGAAGAATTTGGCTGATTTGGCATTATGTATATATATTTTTCTAATTTTCTATAGTATTGTTATTGTGAACTATTATAGCCACAATAATCAAATTTCAAACCCAGTATCCTGACAGCCCAAAGTTGAGTTTTATTTCTGATTTCTGATGTTAAAACACAAACAAATGATCACTTGTTTGTGTTTTAACATCATAAATATAATGCCCAGTCCTTGCAGTTGCGTTAAAAGTGGAATTGTAGAAATGTTTTTACCATTTCTGATTACTAACATTATTATCATTTATAACCAGTTCTCTAGTGTCTGCTCGTCAGCACTACAGTTTCATGACAGTGTTCACCAACAATGCTTTTTGAAATCAAAGGTCATTTTAAGACTTGTACATAGAATTGGCTGTTGCATCCTGTTGGACTCAATTACAACACTGGTAATAAAACAAGTTAACTATAAAAAGTTATCACACACAACTGATAACAAAAACAATAATTTCCAATATGAAACGCTTATTAAAGGTCCAAATAATCATCCTGTTCTGCCCTGCTCCAGGTCCACGAGGAATTCAAGCAGAATGTGGAAAACATCGGCATCGATAATCTCATCCAGAAATTTGCAGAACAGAAGGGCACAGGCAGAGAGAGGCCAGGTACAGGCAAAGAGAGACCAGGTACAGGCAGCTCACCACCTTTTTTTGGCTTGTTTCCAGTAAGAGTGAAATAAAAGCATAAACACACAACTTGAGCAGCTTACATAACAATAGAAATATGAAAACACCCACACTTAATACAGTATTGTGGGGGCGGAATAATTCATAATGACAAAATACAACAGCGAGTAGTTCAGCTTGGGAAAGTGTGCCTACATGCATAATGTATATTTGTGAGTGTGTGTTTTCTCAATGTGATTTATTCTTATCAAACTGCCTGTTGTCTGCAGCTCTGGTTGGTTTTGAGGAGTACATGACAGCCTTGGCACCCGAAGGTGGGAAGAAGAGTCGAGCAAAAGCGTTCAGAATCCCTGGCCTGGGCAAGAGGGACAAGGAGCCAGACTCTACGTGAGTGCTCACACAGACGCACACGCAGAAAACAAACATGCGCATGTGTCACATGTGCTCAGCTCCTCTTCAAGTCTGAATTACTACTGAATAATACCAGCAAAATATAACTGTGTTTTTGTGTTTGCAGAGATTCAGTTGTGACGGAGGCTCTGGTGAGTATCACACATAATTCACACCCAAACATTGCAACTCCAAAATCATTGACTCCTGTCTGACTCTTAGAGCTGCAGTTATCCCTGCAGAGAAATGTGTGTGGTTTTTTTGGGGGGTGATGGAAGAAGAATCGTGTGTGTGTGTGTGTGTTTGTGGAAAGAAGGTGAGTAGGAAATCAGTGCGTGATTATGACATGACTGGTGTGGGGTTTCCCAGGTTTATTCCGGTACTTCTGAGAAGCGGCTTCTGAGGCAGCCAGAGGGGAAGTGCATACATGTAACTTCATGAGAGAGTGTGTTTATGTGTGTGCCTGTCCGTGTGCAAGTGGTATATGTGTGAGTGTGTACTTGTCTGTGTGTGTGTGTCCATCTAGCAGACTAACGCGGAAGTAGAAGGTAAACAGAGCCACTGGTGCTGCTGTTTTATACTTTGAAGGGCATTACATATCTGACTGTAGTGTGACAGGTATTATTCATTCACCTTCTAGATTGAATATTAAAATATTTTTTATTTAGATGCATCAGTTGTATTAATACTGTTACCTTATTCCCTTTATATTTCTTGTATAATATTAGCTGGCGGCTAAACATGGAACCAAGCAAGCCTGTTGTCTTTAGTGTAAGACTTTGAAGGACACTGACATTAACTGAATCAGAGGCTGGATTAAATTTAGATTGCAGTCACAGCCTGTACTACTTAAAGCTGCATTTATGGATGATTGGCCACTAGAAAGCAGAAGACCTCAAACACAAGCTAACCGACAAACACCACGTATATATTATCAGCTTTGTAAATTTGTGGTGAATAATGTGACAAAATTATCATCTTATCATCAGCTTGTCTTTCTGGCCACATGATGAATGTAAAAACAATATTAACTCTGCTTTCTTTTTGGTCTCCACCAACAAATATCACACTGAGTCAGACCGTAAGTTGAAGATCTGCTGACTTGATTTTCTGTTGGTTTTTCACTAAAAACGACACCTCGACATTACGCACAGTCATTTGACTACTGCACTTGATTTTTCTGGCAACTAGTTGTGAACACTGCACTAACATATCATCAAGTCCATCATTCACCCTCTTTTGAGCTCTGCTTTTGGTCTCTACCAACTCCTGGGGGGCATATCTGTCTTTTTTAGCTGTTAAGTGCTTGACTATGTGCACCAGCTAGTCACTAACTGTGTCTTTCTGCTGTTTGGTGCTGAGGTAGTGAGCAGGTAGTGTACAGTAATAAAAGCCGTCTGCTGTGGTTGAAAATGAGACTAATGTTTTAGTTTATTTTCACTGGCCAGATTGAAGTTTCAGTTGAACCACAGAATGAGCTGAAACTTGCTGTGTAGCTCTGTTAAGCTGAGTGGAGCTGTAGATTCAGGTAATAATTATCTTGTTGTCATTGAAATGTAATTAAAAAAAAATATCAATAATAGGTGCCTTAAATTTATGTGAGTCTAACTGTAGTCAACTGAATCACTCAGATGAAAAAAAATATCAATGCCTACAGTTACACTTGTCATTATCTGTTTACTGAAATTGGATCTAATCAAGTCCTCATGTCCACACTCAGTCTAAATATAACTGCTACCACGTTGGCTGGATCGCAGGTCTGGCCTCCCTCATGTCTCTTTTATTTTGAAGATCATATGACTGCAGCAAAAAAAAACGCTCACATGTATGTACACACACATCCTGGATTTATGAAGTGATCTAAAGCAAACTGAAAGCACACCAGTAGCTCTGTTTGACCTGTTAGTAATAACATGTTTAACGTGCAGCAGTTTGTAGCAGTTAGTCACTGACTCACACTTTAACATTTGAAGGGTCTGTTTATTCACTCACACACTCTAATAGAAAGCTCTCAGCGCAACGTGTAGGCTGCACGGCTGAGTTACACAGTATGACAAAGCTCCTCTGTGTGTCAGATATGTGGCTCAAGTGCCACTTGTCTCTGTGTTACTGACCCAGCTGGTGTCTGACTCCCTCTCTGTCTCCTTTCTGTGTGTGTGTGTGTGTGTGTGTGTTTCTGTGCATGTGTTCCCATTCATATAGAATTCACCCCTGGAAGTCGACGATGAGGGATTTGTCATCAGAGCTGACAGCACACAGAATGATATCCTTTTGCTGCTCACACATGTTCAGCTGGAATAACTTACACAGTAACATCATCTTACAGCTTTGGACTTTTACTTTCTTTCATTTAGAATTGTTAATTAATAATCGTCCTTTGTTTTGTGTGACTCAAACTGCTGTCAACAGGTGTTTTATGTGCCAAATGCAATTACTAAAGGGTGACAAATTGAGAAAATAACAAAAATGCTCCTTGGCATAGATTTATCAAGTTTCTGGAGCTCTGTTGGATGAATGAACGTCATTCTGACAGAAGATTTGTTTGAAGATTTCATTATGTTTTTCCACTCATTTATTCATGGCTTTCCTTTAGTTGGCCACCCAATTGTCCCATTGAATTGAGGGCTGCATTATGCATTAATCAGCTCATTATTTTCATATGCAGCGCTCTGTAATAATTATTCACCCCCTTAGTAGTTTTTATGTTTTATTTGTTATATTGATTTGTAGTTAATTTAGATTATTTTGATGCAATTTCTTTTCTCTTTAACATTAAAGATATTTTTTTTTAACAAATATTAAATCCACTTTGATTTTATGTTGTTAAACAGTAAAACATAAAAAGTTCCAACAGGGGTAAATGCTGTATCATATAATATTGTGGCTTTAGGGGTTTTAAGACATCGACCATGAAGCACAACATCATCAGATAAAGTTCAGCCTGGGACCTTTGCTGCATGTCAATACCTATCTTTTTCCCCCTTATTTGCTGTCGTCTTTCTATCGTTGACTCTATAATTTGGACATAAATACTAAAGACATCCAAAAACAGTTTAACAAAAATATTTATTCATATAAAGCAGAGAAAAGTGAACAACTCGCCTCATTTTTGAAGCTATAATCTGCAAACGTGGTACTTTTACTCAGTGATTTTGAGCATTATCTACATCTGTACTGCGAACATATGAGTCACACCATCTGTTGAATAAAAACAACTGTAGAACAGCAACTGGAGGTTCATCAAATTCATAACATCACTTCAGCTGGAACACCCACATATTTCAGATTCATAAAGATGCCTGAAGAATGTCACAAACTTGACTCCCTCACATGACAGACTTTTTAAAATTAAATTAAATTATTAAAAATTAAATTAAACCTCATGCGACTGCAGAATATACTGAGGCGGAGATGCTCTTAAATTAAGTCTAATCAGAAGGTCGGAGGTGAGAGGTGGGGTTTAACCAATTTGTTCACACAAGCGTCTTCATTCATGGCCTCATTAACTGTAGAGCAGCACAATTATAAAGCTCTTTATCCTGTTTGTTAAAGCCAATGAGTAAATGTGTCCCCTTCCTTAAATACAAGCCTCCTGTCCACCAGCATGGGATATGAATGAATTGTCCTCATGTCCCCAGTCTTTTTCTATTTATCAGTGGTAGCTCTCATTCTTGACAGCAGTGAGATAACAACTCTTCCTGACTTTGCCCCCCCTTCGAGCCACCACATGCTCAGAATAGATAGTTCACCTTCATCAAAAGCCTGCATGCTGTTTATGTCCCGCAGTTTCTTTGAATCGTGTAAACACACCTCACAGTGGATGATAAAAGACGTCCACGTGCAGCAGAGTGTCTAAAAAAAAAAAAAAAAGAGGAAGGGGAGGTGACTTTCGTTGGGGGTGATGCCAGGAAGTGGTAGCTTGCCTGCTGAAGCTGTGTAAACTGCCTCTGTTTGTGTTCTGTGTCTCTTAAAGGAAGTGACAGTATTTGTAGACGAGCAGGGGTAATAAAACTGGCACGCGCTGCTTTGTAATGTAATCTGATGCATTTCTTTGGTCTTATATTCATTTTTATTTTTGAGCAGCGTTGGTACTGCTGGAGGCATTTTCCTTTAGCTTTTAACAGTTTACAACTGCTTTGGATTCATTTTTCAAAAAGTGTCATGCTTTTAATTTTGTCCATGTAGCACACCAATAGCAATAAATCAAATTAAGTTTTATATTACATATTTATTCAAATGTTTTATGTGATTATATTGTGTCAGTGCTTAGTTTTAAACACTGAAACGTGTGTTGCTGTGTGCACATTGAAACTGATGTGAAAATTGAGCCGAAGCAATCATAAAACACTGTAACGTAAGCCCAGAAAGTCTCTCTCTCTTTGTTCCTATTATACTTTCTTTCCTTGATTTGCACTATTCGTTCCCTGTTAGCAGTATGAGCTTGTTCTCCTTAACCATCCTGTCTGTACGCTGCTCTGAGGAGAAGGAGAACAACTTTTACTCCAGTGACTCGGACTTTGATGACGAGGAACCCAAGAAGTTCCACATCCAGATCAGACCGGTCACCAGCAGCAGTCGCAGCAACTCAGCTGCCACCGAGAAAGAGCTTAAAGCCACCGTCGGGGCACTCACTCTGCCGCCCAACAGAGGCATACGGCAACAGGTTGTACTAGTTTTTCTTTTTCTGTCATGTTCTACAGGGCTCCTGTAGAAGACAAACATTTTTATCAGGATAAAAACTGAAACTCTGTGGTAAATTTTCTAAAGGCAGGTTTTATCAAAACTTGTCCTGAATGACTAATAAGGAAAAAACTTTATACATACCTACGATTAGATATTAGCAAGTGTCATATCGTCAATTCAAAACAGTGAATTGATTGTATAAACAAGTTTTGTCTGTGTAGCCAAAAGGCTTCAGATTCATTCATAGTTGTTTTTGGTCTTGTGTTGACCAAATCTGTCCCTCTCTCTTGACTTGCAGGTGCCAGTCAAGCGGCATCTCTCCAGTAAGTTTGTTCAGATGTGTCCTTATCTTTCCTGTACCGTAAAGAAATGGGGAAACATACAGCAGACTGCAGTTTGTGTATTGGATCATAGTACAGATTTCTGAAAGCTGTTGTCTTCTGTTGTGTCTCTGCAGGGAACTCGAGTACTGCAGGAGGTCGCTCAGAAGAGGGCGAGGCTGCCTCCCACAGGGGTGAGTCTGACTTCAGTCTCTCATTCTGTACTGTATATCTGTCTGTCAGGTTATTATTGTAGGTGATTTCATAATGAAAATAAATATTTGCAGCCTTTATTTTGTACCAATTTGTGCTGCAACGACAATGTATGTCATGTTGTGTATTTCTACCGGTGCTGGGGTTTCTAGCCTTTCCTTGTTTGCGGTTGTAATTCGAAAAGGATGATTCTCGGCTGTGTTTGTAGGATTAGAGTGATTATTTCATCTTGCAGCATCTGTCTGCCTCCAGCATTTTAGCCCTAGGCCACAGATCTCTTCATTGGCTGACCTTGCACGAACAGCGCAACCCTCGATTAGTCACACCCGAGCCCTCTGCTCGTGCTCCAAAGCATGTTTTATCACCAACAGGTTCGTTAGCTGCCAGTAGGTTAGGCTGGAGTGGGAGGCTACAAACATGCTGCTTCACAGCAGCGAGGGGGTCTCTCTCTCTCTTAAATCTAGAGGCAGCAGGATTAACGATGAGCGTCTGATTAAAGCGGTTACTCTGCAGTGACAGCAGCGGTGGCTGGAGCTCAGTGAGACCGGGCTAATTGCTGGCATTTATCACAGAGAAGGTAATGGCTGATGGGTTTTCCCTCATGTCGTTCTATCTCACTTGATCCCAGCCTGCCCTCAACGCTCTCACAAAGAATGCCTTGCTGCTGATTAGTCCTGATTAGGAAACATCTTCTGCAGTGAGTCACTGTAAGTCACTCTGTGTGTGTGTGTGTGTGTGTGTGTGTGTGTGTGTGTGTGTGTGTGTGTCTGTGTGTGTCTGTGTCTTTGTGTGTGTGTGTGTTGTCTCTTTACAGATGGAGAACAAGAGGGCCTACGCAGGTCCACCTCCAGTCCTGATCACAGCAGGTAAGATCTCTCTGCTCTTCATATTATTTCCCTTCCCCCTATATCAAATCTGTCTCGGAGAGATGCAGAGATGGGCAAGACACTGAAACTCCTGAAGGCTGTGCCATAGGTGTGTGTGTGTGTGTCTTTCCGGTGGGCTTTGAGTGGTCAGGAGACTTTAAAGGTGTCATATAAATGCAAGTCCATTTACCAAGTGACCCAAGCCAGGGTGAAAAGCTGGTTATCATGAGCAAGCAGATGCTTTAATAATTAAAATGATGAATAATAGAGAGCTAGAGTGTGAATCCTACTTATTTTCTCATCTCCACACAGCTGGCCAACTGGATGCACTCCACGATTATTGTAGCCAGCACAGTAGGAAGATCTGACCCCACAACATTCATTCTTACATGTACAGTTACAGAGTTTTACAGAGATACACAGAAAAAAAAACACTTCCTACACATAAAATTTTGTTGTATGTGTAGGAATGTTGTAATGTTAGAAAGAGAATACTCAGGATTTACCTTCGAGGTTTGATTGCTGTTTCTGTTCTGGGCTGTTTAATTTTTCTTCCTACATCCTTCACAATCCTCCAATTTCCTCTTCTCTCACTTCCACCCACAGTCCTGTTCTCACTTTCCTTCCCTTCATTATCTCTCTGCCTCATCACTTCATCAATCACTCCTCCACTCTCCCTGATTTTCTTTCTCTTTCCCTCTTCGTCCTTCACCAGGTTGAGTTCAACGGCGTCGGGTACAGACAGTCTTTTTGGACCTCCGTTGGAATCGGCCTTCAAGTCCAAAAGCTTTGACGGTCGGGAACAACTCAGAGAGCAGAGCGCTTTTGGGGCCTCTGAATGTAAGACATTAAAATATTTTCTTTTGTCTGTTCATATTAATACTGTATTGACCTAAATACATGACGACAGCTGTTTTTGTAAAGACTGAGATAAAACAGTCCTCACACTTGGCCTTATCTCTCATAATAGTTCAATTAAATGAATCCCATATTTATGGAGCTTGTCTAGGAATGTTGTCAGTGCAGCTGATTCGCTCACTCTCCTGATAAAACTTTGAATGTTTTACCTTTTTTTTTTTTAATCTGATTTTGAACTAGAAATATAAATGAAGACAGGAGGCAACAAAACACAAGCCCCAACTCTGATACACTCGATATGATAAAACAGAGACAACACAACAAAACAACAAAGTTTGCCAAAGTTTGTCTGCGCGTTATTGCAGATGGGGATGTGCAATGAGTAGTTTAGGTAAACTGCATTAAGACACACTCAGGCGGAGCACACAAATAGACGAACATTCTTAATCTGCTCCAAATAAAGACAGGAAACCATGTCATTGCACCGCTTCTTGAAACAGCTGTAACCACTCAAAACATTAAAGTCTGCTCTCATACGGCAGGGAGCTTTCACAACAACCCATAAAGAGTAAATGCATAACCATTTGCTTCCCAATAATTTTACTAAACCGATGAAATATTTCCTCCCTAATCTTGCTTGTCACAAGCATAAAAGCAGCTATTGAAACTGATGGTGAAATCTGACGAGTCTAGTCTTTGTAAAAATGAATGTGCTGCGTGAGATAAAAGTCTTGCATTAATGGGACGGTCTTTTATCCTCCACATCCCCTCATCCCATAGCTCATCAAATAACTAATTTTCCTCCCTCCAAGCCTCCTTTAGATGACTCGAGGAGGTTGGCTGTGTGAAGGTTTCTACAGATTGAGATATCAGATGTTTAATGGATAGGGATTTGAGAGTCAGCCAAAGGACTGCTCAAGAAAATGTAACTGTAAGAGACAAAGGTAAAACTGTAAATAAGATGTATTTACAGTCAGATTTATTCCATGCAAATGGAGAAATGTTGTTATATTTTGGCCAATACGGTAAATCAAAGTTGTTTTGTTTAACTGATCACAGCAGTAGCACCAGTAGAGTCTCTTTACATCTTCCTGGTGTTGATAACTGATTTAGTACAGTGTATTAATATCCTGTTTGTGTTTAATGTTTGTGTCAGATGCTGCCTTCTCGTCCGACTCCTCCTCTCCGGAGAACGTTGAAGACTCTGGCCTGGACTCACCTTCCAATCAGCCCCTTGGACCCTCCCCTGAGCCGGTGGGTTGGGCAGCGTGGCCTCCTTTGTCACAGACTAAAGAGCAGACGCAAACATTGGGACGACCTGTGGATCCTTTCCTCTCTGCTTTCCGTGACCCCTCCCCTGGTCGGAGTCCTCATCCGCAGGACGACCCTGCCAACGTCTGGTCCGTCGCCCCGTCACGTCCCTCTCGTGTGGCCTCAGATATGGACCCTTCATCCATGCGGTTTCCTGCTTTCTCTCAGTCGCTCCCTCCAGCTGAGATGGAGTCGTCAGTGTGGAACTGCAAACACATCCCTCCCGAGGACCCCTTCCTCGCTGCATTTGAGCGGACTGTCACCCAGGATACTCTAAACCTGTCAGACGCTTGGGCACGCCCACCACCTCGCCCGACCCAGGATGGCAGGGGGATGGAGATGCGAGGGGACCCATTCTCTATGACCCTCACCGACACCAAGACACTCCCAACTTCATCCTCATCCTCCTCTTCATCTTCGTCTAATCGTAAAGACAGAGACAGGAAACGAGACCGGAGCCTCCCGCCTCCTGTTACGTCTGATGACCCGTTTGCGATCACGATGATTGGCAGCCCAACGCACCAGTCGTCGCTGGCTGCAGCAGCTGGGTTAATCCCCTCACACAGCAGCAGCAGCAGCAGCAGTAGCGGTGTTGGCTCTACCAATACCAATAGGTTGGGACTCGATGCTAACTCAAGCTCTTTGCCTACAGCCCAGCCCAAGAAGGAGCTAATGCACTGGAACTCTGTCCACAACCCGTTTAGTGACGGCGTCTCTGGAGCACTGAGCAACTCCAAAACACAGGAAGGAGGAGGAAAAGGAGATGGAGGAGGAGAGAGGAGGAAACACAGATCATCAGAAAGTGAGCCACGCAGGAATGCCCCTCCACTCACGAGACACTCAGGACCACAGGAGGATCTGTGTTTTTCCACAGACAAAGATCAAGACTGCCTGGATCTGAACACTCAGATATCATTCAGCGTCAGCTCTCACAAAGGTACTCGTTTATTTTTGGGCATTTTGGCAAGTTTTTATTGAGGTTGGTACATGCCAGCAAGCCGAAGAGTAGACACAGTTACTAAACATGCAGATTATAAAAAAAATACATAAAAATAAGGTGCATAGAAAATTGAGATGCCCAGTCAACAAAGGCAAAATGTCACGATCACAGGGAGTTCTCGGCTATGATTGCTGTCTAAACAGTTCGACAGGGACAATGCACATTAATGAACATTGCTCTAAATGCATCTGACTTAGCCAAGAGGCTGTTTTCTCATTAGTACACCCTGAACAGACAAAGTCACCCTAAAAGAACGAACACACAGATAGAAGACAGACAAAACAATCAAATGAGGGATATTAATGTAAATTGAGATCTGGTTTAAATGTTGTGGGGTGTTACAACATCATAAATGATCTCTTCTAATTGAAACATGCAAAGTAGAAGTGCAGACATAAAAAAAGCTCATACCATGTATAAAATACATAAATCACTCTGGCACAATAAAAGCAAAGCCACTGTAAAAGACATGCAAATGAGGTTCAGTCCAAGCCGCTGTAGATCAAAATATAGACAGGGAGTCTCTGCTAGTGTTCACTCTATAGGCGAGCATCAGTGATTTGAATTTAATGCGGGCAGCAACAGGAAGTCAGTGGAGAGTAATGAAAAGTTCTTTTGGGCTGATAGGACAGACGTACTGTCACATTTTGGACCATTTGCAGAGGTTTTACTGTTGAGCAGCATACTCACTGATGTTGTATAGCAGCTGTAATCAAACCAACCACAATAACTGCACATTATGATTTATTTGATATTTGGAACCATCCATTCAGGACTTCCATAACTTTGGCATAGAACGGTTGAATTAAAACACATTTTTACATACAATGCAGTTCTGTTCTGCCCTTTATCAGCTTAATTATGTTTTTCTGATTGTAATGAAATCACACCTCCGCACTGAGACTTTGAGTCTTTCTTTTTAATTAGTCAGCATGAGCGCTAATCCTTCCATCAGGGGCCTGATCTGATCAGTCCTTCATTAAGGGCCTACCCAGCTAAACCTTTTCTTATTTGATAAATAAACTCAAAGGATTTTTTTCAGAGTGATTATTCATATTACCTGGATGGTGAGAGAAACTCTAAGCTGGGATAGTTTTTATGGTTATTAGTCAACTGCGGATCTATTTTTGAATGTGTTGTCAGGGTGAGAATGATGGATTGATTTTAGAGCTGAAAAGAATGAATGAATAATTATGAAACATGAACATACTTTTTAAACAAACTTTCACAGTTTGGAAACAAGCGACTGTGAAAATGTGAAGACATTTTATAAATTAGAAAAATATTACTCAGAGATTAGTCAGTAATAAAAAAAGAATTAGTTGCAGACCTAACTGATTAAACAGTTCAGTCATAGTTGCTTACATCTTATTTCTAATTAGTACGCACCAAATATATGCATCGGATTAAGAAAGAAATGTTGGAAGAACAAAAGTCAAATCAATCAAAATAAAAGACATTTTTTCATAACGTTTATTATCATAAATTCAAAGTAATGAAATGTTCTTCAAGTAAATACAAGTGATGATTTTTGGTTCTTTCTCACTAAAGCAGAAAGTCTCTCTTTGAATATTCAGATGTTAAATCTCTGAACACAACTGACTGACTGATTTTTGAGGACGTCTGCCTCTTTATGATGTTTCATCGCTTGATTCAGATCAGCTTTGAGTCACTTAGTGTGTCTTTGTCTTTGTAGGGTCCAAGCAAAACCTCAGACAGGACGCAACTGAAGTGGTTGCAGGTGCTCCTCCGAGAGCAGCCAGAGCCAAGAGGACGTCAGGACGACTCAGCGGCTGTGAGAGAGTGAGTACTGGTCATGTGTTAACAGCTCAGCTGATTAATGAATGAATAGTTGCTTAACATCATTTCTTCTTTATTTTAGTTAGTTATAATCACAGTACAACTTTTCTCATATTTTCTGTCCAGGAAATAATAATTAGAACACTGGAAATATCTGGTTCTATGAATGAAAATTGTAGATATTACATAATCACAACATATAACTGTATAAATGAGTCATTACTCGCTGTAAATATAAATATTGACCCAGCTTTGTCCCTATGTGATTCAGTCTCGGTCTCTGTGCTCCTCCCCGCTGCCGGAGCCCAGCCCCTCCCTCACCACCTCCTCCTCCTCCTCCAGCCCCAGTGAGTGGGGGCCTCAGGCCAGGGACAACGACTGGGGGGGTCAGAACCGAGCACCCAGTCCTGCCAGGGTAGGACAAGCATCACCACTGCCGTACCAGCACCAGGAACACCAACAAAGACAGCGTAAGCCTCAACACATGAATAAAGTTACACTACAGGATGGAAGTTGGTTTGAAAGTAGTGACCAGAAGGAAGGACTTAAGGCTCTATTTACAGTATGTGACTCTGTTTTAATTAGTGTATAATCGTTATGTTTTCGTTACCTCAGAATGAGACTTTCATACCTACGGATGCACCAGGTCCTCTTCCACAGAGCCAACAATGTTTCTACAGTAGTAATGCACAAACTAAACACTGTATCTCGATAGCCTGTCACATCTTTCATGCATTTTATGATATATTGTGTCAATTAATGAACTTACCAGGTGATGGTAGGTGAAGGCAGAGTCTGGCTGCCTTGTTTATTTTGGGTGTGGTATTGATTTCTTCATCTAACTCTTGGCAACAAAGTGAATAAGCCACCAAAATCTCAAACTATTCCTTTAAATGTGACTGGATACACGTAAAACTCACTTTATATTGACATCATGACTCCGATTTATCACATTCGTTCTCCACAGTGCACCTGTCACGAGGTCCAAGTCCCATTTCCCTCAGCACGCAGGAGGCCTGGCCGGTGGCTACAGCCATAACAGAGTATATAAATGCCTACTTCAAAGGTGGACAACACAACCGGTCAGCACGATGCTACTTTCTAAAACAAAACACAGAAAACATGTTCTCTCTGTGAGTTAACAGGGCTCATTTAAACTCTGTTTGTGTGTTTCCTTCTGCCATCAGATGTCTGGTGAAGATCACGGGCGACCTGACGATGTCATTTCCTGCAGGCATCACCCGGATATTCACAGCCAACCCCAACGTTCCTGTGCTCAGCTTCAGACTGCTCAACATCTCAAGGATCGATCACTTCCTGCCAAATCAAAAGCTGCTCTACAGGTCAACTGCCCTCTGCATTTCAAATCACAGCTCTGTTTTGGACTGTGTGCAGTCCTTACCGTCCTGTCCTCTGTGTCTCTCTGCAGTGATCCATCTCAGAGTGACCCAGACACCAGAGACTTCTGGTTCAACATGCAGGCTCTGCAGCTCTACCTGCAGAGAGAAGCTGAACTCAACCCTCAGGCCTCGTACTATAACGTTGGCCTGCTCAAATATCAGGTCAGGATTTAAAATCACCCTCAATTAACCATAAAATAAAGTGTTTGTAAATTGAACTGTAAATTGTATTCCTTGAGCTGACTTTTATTTAGTTATATAAGACCATAAAAAGACTTAAACTTGCTCTGGACTCTTGTATTGTTGTTAAAAGTCTCCATTGTTTCCTCAGGTGTCGTCTCAGGACCCGGGTCGGGCTCCTCTCCTGCTGTCTGCAGAGTGTCAGCGCAGCGGCACAGTGACCCGGGTATCCCTGGATTACCACTGTTGCCCCGCCACTGCACCCTCCACCCAGCTAACCGCTGTCCAGGTGCTGCTGCCATTAGACCACACTGCCACAGACCTTCAGTGCCAGCCACCTGCCTCCTGGTGAGCAGTGAAGATGTAAAGATGGAGGGATAATGAGCAGTTTCTGTCAGTCACCTGTTACTGGTTTAGTGGGAGGATGCTCTGTTATTAACCTAATAAATGTAATGTGAATGTCACGCTCAAATAGAATAAGCATGTAATTATGATATACGAGCAAAAGCACTGTTAATGACTTCAGTCGCTTGGGACGGATAGAGAGAAGGTCAGAGGGTCGAGACTAATGACCAAATGACAATTAAGATTCAGGTCCATGTTGGTATGAATGGGTCTCAGTATGTATTTTAATAATATGCACTTGAGGGATACGGCTAATGGTTATTTTCATTATCAGTTCAATCAAATGTACCTTCAAAAAATCCAGTCAAATTAAAATAACTAGAGCTGATATATTAGTCATTTAATCAAAAATAATGAACAGTCCTCATAACAGATTCATCAGTTACTTAATTTATCAAGCAACAAGACTGGAGAGTCACAGGCATGGCAGCAGTTTGCAGCTAAATGCTAACGCTGATGCTGCTGATGTTTAACAAATTCATCTTTACCACGTTCACCATCGACATCATCATTGTCAACATTCAACTCTAAATACAAAGCACAGCTGAGGTCTATGGGAATGTCATAAACCGAAGTATCGATTTAATTAAAAAGACCTTAGAGTGTAGCCTGAGGGACATCAACGTTAGTGCCAAAATCCACAACAGCCCAACTGATAATTGTGGAGGAAAGAGGAAAGGTCAGGAGGATTCATCCTCTGGGGATCATGAATGTGTAAACCAAATTTTCACGGCAATTAATCGAACAACTGTTGAGATATTTACACTTTCCAGTTTAAATGTGATTTGGTGCTTCTGTTTTTTGACTGATAAAATTGATTTTCTGACTATTTACATTTACATATACAAAAACAATAAATAGATGACTGAATGAAATTATTAATATTATTGTTTATCACCAGAGATGTGTCATTTCAGACTTTCAGCATCACTGTGATGGATCAGGGGAGACATTTTAAAAGAAAGTCAAACTGTGGAGACCAGGCAGCATGTTGAGCGTCACTGACTGTTTATTTGCCTCTGCAGGAACGCTGAGGAAAGACGGCTGCTGTGGAAACTCCCCAGCCTCTCCCCGACCAATCACAGCAAAGGTCAGAGCTCCGCTGCAGCTGCTCTCTTTTCACCTCTTTGCTTTTATTTTTTAACTTTGTTGAACAAGAAACAAGTTTAATAAGAAATGTTTTTCACCGGGAAACAAAGAGAGACAGACTCTCACACCCTGACATCGATGTAACCCACAGCCTCAGCCTGGTTTGTGTCTATTACGTTTGGCTTCTCGTTGCTTCTTTGTATCAGACACCCACATTTGCTCGTTTTATTTTATTCTTTTTCTTTCATCTAATGATATATTATTACCTCGGTGTGAAGCTGCAAGCTTGGCAAACGGAGAAAAAGATACTATTCATAGCTGTCAGTGATGGATGGGATGTTAAAGGCAGAAAACGTTTATAGTTGGAAGACTTCTCAGGTTTATGAGCCAATGACAAAGCATAGAAAGGTCACCATAACTTCTCCCTGAGCTTTGTAAATATGTTTTCCTGCACAACATTTCTTTATCGCTATAAGCGCCTATGTTAAATGAATAATGTTCGACAGTGTTGCGTAAACCAAAGCATGTTGTGTTGAAGGAGACGTTTGTTGACTCGATGACAGCTGAAATGAAGCTGCACAGCAGCTCAGCTTAAATTTCTCAGCATCTCTCCTCATATTCATTCATGCTGCATGTCTTTATTATAATAGATAAATGTATAATAAATGTATGAACCATCCACACCGATACTGGATTTTTGGGGCCGATGCTGATACATTACAGTAGGGGAGTAAAAAATTTTGATATTGATATATCAGTCGATATTCTTCATATATAAATACACCCAATTTTTTGCTCTAATCCCTCGAGATGTGCAATAGAGGCAGGATACTTTATTGTTGTCTAAAATGACATCAGTGCACTTGAACAGTAAACTTCACTAAATCTAAAAATTGTTAAATAACTATACACAAAAAAACACAAATAGAACATAATTAATATATCTAATCTACCTCAAGCAGCAAAAAAGTTTTCATATCCAATATCTCCCAACATATGATTTGACTCTAATGAACATGTGAATGTTTGACTTTTACACACAGACTATTTCTTGATTGTTGATTTGCAGGTCAAAAGATGTTAAGACTGTTAAGGCTACATTTGGTCAAAGTTTTTTAAATGTCATTCACATATCTGAAAAAAGGCTAAATGATCTTTTATCGTTGCTGTGAACTGATGATTTCATGTTATCTGTGTCCCAGGCTCAGGGACTCTGTGTGCCAGCTGGCAGTGCCTGGAGGTTCCCCGCGGCCCTCCACCCAGCCTGGCTGTTCAGTTTGTGGGCTCCGGGGCCTCGCTGTCAGGCATGGACGTGGAGCTGGTGGGAAGCCGCTACCGCATGTCGCTGGTCAAGAAAAGATTTGCCACAGGTGACACTGGTTTTCTTATACTGACTGAAAATGGGTCTTCATTACCATGACACTGACATCCTCCTATGTATTCAAATGTGCTTCCGTAGACAGGTCTTATCACAGCAAAGTGTGTTCAATTGTGTATTAATCATTTAGGTTCTGAAATGTGAGAATTGGTGCTTTTTGTGTTTGGTATTTTAGATCTTTAGATTTGATTGGATAAAATAAGCACTATTTAGACATCACTTTCAGAAGTTATTGTAGGCAAAGTTACTGAGGTTACAAACCATGAAGAGAATAATCAAAGATTAAGTAATGTGATTACTTATGTCATTCATTGTTTGTTTATTGTAACAAACAAATGTTCACTGAGTTCCCTTTGTGTATGTATGATGTGAACGTTTCAGCACACTGAATATTCTATGTGGGTTTTCAGTTTCAATGAATAATGAAGGAGCTGGGACATTATGTCTTCTTTAGGTTGCATCTTATTTTGGCGGTGCATTTCCTTTTTGTACATTCATGTTTTGTCGTGTGTCTGACAGGAAAGTACATGGCAGGCTGCTCCTTGTGAGCCGTGTGAAGGACTGTTGCTGTGGGGTTCAGAGAACTTTGCACTTTTTCTTTCGGGCTGGACGGAGACGATCGGCGACATTAAATTGAAGACGAGGCACCTTGAAGCTCGGCCTCGACCACGGACGACGTGCACTTAACTTCTGATGGTGTCCTGCTATTTTAGGACCAAGCCTTTTCTTCTTCTTTTTCCTCTAATTTAAGTCGTGTGTTGTACACTCAGTTGTCCTGCCTTTAGCAGGAGGAAAACTCTTTTTCTATTCAATCTCCTCATCGTGTTCTGAGACCGCAAACTAAGCTACATGTTAGAACTTTTCATAAATTACACAGGAAAGGAAAACATGTGAAGAAACTTAAACATATTACTGTCTGGAATGGAGTTGCCATGGAAACTAGGATTTTTAAATTATGTAAATACTGTATGGAAGAAATATCGAGGGCATCTTAAAATGATGGAACGATCGAGTCATATGTGAGCAAAGATCTTCTACCAAGCCCTAGAAAAAAAGAAATGTTTGTAAAACTGCTGTTTGTTCCAAATAGAGGTTTTGTGATGTTGACATTTGATAAAAATAAATGTGCCCAAACCTTTTTGGTTTACACCAATTTATTACACATTGTGACCAAGTACAAAATACAGCTGAACTATGCAGTTTATTACAGACAATCATCTGTCCTTAGGCTAGTTAAAGTGTAGTCAAGAACAGGTTTAAAAATGCACAAAAATAAGGGTTCAGTATACTTCTAAGAAGAACCAAATCTAGTTCAATAAAAAATAATCCTCCGCCAAAAATCTAAAACAGCCTTACAAAACATTACAAAGTACACACAAATTACTTTTTTTTCCAAAGCACTTGAAGGCAAATTACTGTGACAGGCACGAGTTACAAAAAGCCTTAAATAAGTCAAGCTCAAGGATTCTCATCGCTACTACAAAATCATCCGAGTGGGGGGAACGAGGAGGAGGGAAAAATAAATCAAACACAAAGCTGATGTCAATCAAATCAGAATATGTCATAAATAGAAATTTCTCTTGTGACAGTTTAATATCTTGCAGTGCAGTAGCACCGCAGTAATAGTTGAGTTTCATACATTGAACAATTGAGATTGGAAACAAATTTATCACACGCCAGTCTAATCAATTACACATCAAAGCATTTTCTTCTGATACAATGTGACCAACCAAGTACAGTGTGAGGAGAGAGATTAGGCAAAGACTGAAGGCCACACAGCACACACTTTCTACATCATACAAAGATATATATTTATATATATATACTGTATATATAATTTATTATGGACAAATTCCCCAAATAACGCACTGTATTTTTCTAGCTAATTCAAACAGAACAATAAGACTTTTATCTGAGTAACAGCATGAGGTCAAAGTATCTGAAGTCGGGGAGCGCGTGCTGGCTCGGGCGGCAATGAGATCCTCTTTTTGTGGAAAGGTTTTGGTTTTACAGGTCCAACTGCTCCTAACGTGTATTAATTTATTTATGAATCGGGAAATGAGGCAAACCAGATTCCAGTTTAGATTTTAACATCCCAGCTCCATTAAGTTGATTACTCTGGATTTATTCCCAACTCTGCGGCAGTTCAGTGAACTACCACTGGTCTGCACACACGAGTCACTGGATTAGGATTTACTGAACGCATCCTTAGAGGAGCTATCACAGGATTGAAACCATTCGTGGAGAACTATTTACATGAAAAGAAACAGGAGTGGGAGACACAAATCGCAACAGTGGCTAAATTTTTTTTAATACTTGCCTCATGTCATCTGAGCTGAACTGAGCACAGCATAGAAATCTATTGAGGTAAACAAACCAACATCTGACACAGGTAACGTACTGAGTTTCCTGCTTTCCTGACTACTGCGAGACTATGAGGCCCTACAGAGCCATGACTATGGCTAAGCTGGTGGGAACGACTGAGGGAAAGGTCCTTTGGGTCAGTAGGTTGCATGTTGTTGTTTTTTCTTGTGTGTATTTGCTGCGAGCTGCAGCAGAGGCAACAAGGAGTGTACACACCTACACCTAATCAATGTTAAAGGTGCTTTGAATGTCTGAGGTTTGAAGACGATACATTCATACTGCGGTAGAGGCACAGCTGAGGGACAGATAGACATCTGTAGTGGTGGTTTCAAAGTTAGCGATCTAAGGCACTCAAATGACACTATGGCACAGCTAGTAAAAAAAAAAAAAGGAGAAGAAGAGGAATCACAAACACCACATACCACCACTCAAAGTTACACATCCAATAAAAAGATACTGCACAAAGTCATTCACAGTTGCAACAAAAACAAAGAAAACCAGACCTGTGTTACGCCCCTGTGAGTAAAAAAAACAAACAGATGTGAGCTTCCTGGGAGAAAGATTACCGTCCTTATAAACGCTAGTGAGGGGAGAACTGACACTGCTACTTTTCTTCTCTATGTACATTGCACACACTGACTGCAGAAGGACGCAGTGTGCTCGGCCCATAAGCCGCTGCGTCCCAAAGGGCCCCCGGAAGCCACTCCAGGGTCACCTTTTTAAGGGAGAAATGCTGGTCCTTTGTGGCTTTCAGTCCAGCCTCGCTAGGACCGGACTCACATCTCCTGCAGAGGGTGGCTCATTTCAATCCTCTCTCTCTTTACAGCCGGTTCAGTAGGTCCTCTGGACGCGTCAGCATCACTGCCCAGGTCGCTCATCTCGTCGGAGAAGGATGCATCTAGTGGGACAAGGAGGAGGAATAGTATAAATAATAAAAACAAACAGAGCATGCAGAGAATGTAGGACAAGAGGAGCAAAAGGACAAATACAGCTGTATTTAAAGCTATGATACATATACATCCCCAGAGTGTAAAGGCCAAAGATAAACTTTTTTCCTCTTCATGTAGTTTTCTAAAAAAAAAAAAAACATTGCTGACTTGTTTGTTTCAGTGTTTCCTATGTGTACTTTGGGCTGAGTTACAAGAACGTTCAATCAGGTTGAGTAAATTGGAAAAACAAGATACCACAGCTTAAAATGTGCTCTCCCAGAAGATCACTAAAGGGTTAAAAGCAGAGCTCAAATTAATTAATTAGATTACTTTTTACAGTGGGTAAAAGAAATTTCATTAAACAGCCAGGCCCTTGAGTTTTTTAAAGTAGTGTATCTGCTGGGAACTATTTCCAGCTTCAATTTAATTTGTGCCTGTGACGATTTCCAACAGCAGAATGGTGAATGTGGGACTGACTTAATAATAAACTGCAGTACCCATGTTCATTATAATTAAGGATCGAATCAGCCAGTGCAACTATGTGTCTCAGTGGTGTGTGTTTTTATAGTTTTGGGAAAACAGTGGAGCTCTATAGAACAGAGGAACAGACATGCACAGACAATATTTGCTAGAGGGTTGTAAATCAATGCTCTTGGGGCCACAGGCAGGCAGAAAGTAAGAAGATAGCCTTACCTTTTTCCATGAGTGACGGCATCATAGAGCTCAGGTCACTGAACTATGATTCAAGAGATGAAAGAGTGTTAGTCAATAAAACTACAACTTTCAAGATACTTTGAGCAACAAAAGCAGTTTCAAATATCTTCTTTCGTACCTCCCCCATGACGGCAATAGGAGTTTCTCCAGTGGCCTGAGCCACACGGTGCTCCACCAGGTAAAACATGTACTCATCATACAGTAGGCGAATCAGATGGAAAGAGCCAAAACTGGCTGCACTACGCAGGGTCAGGTCTCTGATCACCATGGAGCTACAGGAAGGAAAGAGAGTGAGAAAACAGTCAGTGTCATACAACTCCCTAAACTTCACCTAAAAGTAAGAATACAAACCAGACTGATGCAGTGATTTTATTTGTAAATATTCTCATTGCTGCCCCTCGTACCTGTAGAAGGACCATTTGAGCAGGAACTGGCGTGCAGCTTTGGGAAAGCTGGGGCTTCCCTGGTGAGGCTTCAGGACCTGAGAGACCACGTTGTCCAGCCAGGTAGCCCACTGGTCCAGGGAGCTCTGCTGTTGCAGGGTGACCTTAAAGTCCTGCTCCAGACGTTGAACCACACTCTCGTCGCACTGACACACCCACGACGCTTGCTCCTGTTAAACACAACAAACACACCCGAACCCATTCAGCAAGAATCCACAAGCGAGAGACGAAAAGCAGAGAGAATGTAGACGGACAGTCTGCAACTTGTGCATCATGACATCAGACAAATCTACCTGAACGTTGGCAAAATCCACTCGGTTGAGGTCAGAGAGCATCTGGTTGATCTGGGAGGTGTTCTGGAGGACGGCACGAGCTGCCTGGGCCAAGTGGTTCAGACTGGTGTAACGTCTCAGCGTCTGGGCAAAGGCACTGACCACCGCCACCTACACCACGGAGACAGAACCAGAGTGTTTATGTCTCTGACATAATATCACCAAATTATGTCAGAATTACGTACAACCAGTTTGGGCTCCCAACACACTCTGTGATAGGATAGAGCACCAATTCATATACCAAAATGAACACGGTGTACGTATGCATTTTCAAACAAATCCATGCTGTCTATAATGCTACTGCATAAATATGAATGATCTCTAATGCAGAGATCCAATCATTAAATTCAACATCACTGAAGAGGTGGTAGGGGTGGTGCATATTAGAGCCTGACAGATTTTTGGGGCTGATAAAAAAAATGTTTAAAAAAAAATACAAATGATGATATATTGGTTAATATTATTTTCTGGTTACCTTGGTGCGGATAATCTCTTGAGGAAAGTTGGTCATGGCGTTAGTCAGCCAACCCTCCAGACTCTTGGCAAAGTTACGGATGGCCTGAGTGAGAGTGCCTGAAAAAACAGAGCAGCCTGGATTACAAACTGACTTTACGACATTCAACTATAAATAAAAGATCATAAGTGGAGTTGTACAAATACAGCAAACTGTGTATAAAATACTAGGACAATAGGATTTTACTGTTTTGGTGTAACTATCATTATGTGTCAATATAGTGTACACTTCATAGTCCATTGTTAAAATCATAATAAATAAAAAATATCAATATTACTGACTGGGAACAGGACGCAGCACATCAGGAATGAGGATCTCTACCAGAGCCTGGTACAGGATGTGGTCACAGCTCCTCATCCATAATCTGATGGGTTCGTATTTACACAGAGCCACCAGCTTCTCTCTGGGGATCACACCTTCCAGATCATCATCACTGCACACAGACATGAGGGGAAAACAACTCAAATTATAAATATTGCAGTCCTGCATATAAAAAGGTTCTAAACTTATGTAAGAAAACATATTTGACATTATGTAAAATTAGAAGATTTACTGAGCTTTAATGTAAATGTAAAAGTTAGTAGTAGCTTTCTTTTCAGTGTTGAAGCCTCAGCTCTTCCTGTTAATGTGATCTGACCTGTTGGGGATGGTGGTGTTTCCGTCACTAGATGGCGGTGTTGAATACCAAAAGGTCTGCCAGAGTTTCTCAATGTAGTGGAACTGGAGGTTCATCACCACATCCAAAGTAGCCTGCAGGAGAGCGGCAAGGGAGGGAGGGAGACGGGGGAAAGAGAATGAGGGGGAGGGAAGAGAGGAGGGAAAAGAGAGGGAGGAAGGAGGGGGGGGACAAAACATACAGAGCTGAGCCATGGCAACCAGACACACAACAAAGTTTCTACAGGCAGGCAGGCAGCCTCTCGCTCACTCCGGGCCCTCCTGGTTAGACAATGAGCCAGCTTAAACACAGCTCCCTGCACATTAATCATCAGGAGGATCCTAAAGGCCATGTTTAGGCTTCATCTGGGTTTTTTTTTTTGTTGATTTCACTCAGGTTTTGTTTTTTTTAAAATTTTGATTACCTTTATAAAGCAGATTACACACAGATTTTTTATGTGCATTTCCTCCCTTATAGCGGCAAGGCGCTGACCTGAACTAACCCATGTGACTTCCTCTTTCCTGTTCATATGTATGAGGCTCTTAGAAAGCAGAGTATACCACACACACAAGTGAAGAGCGCAAAAGGAAGCAGTGACGAGCAAGTGATCTAAAATGATAAACTAGAGAAAACGCTGTAACCTGATTATAAAAAAAACTAACAAAAAAAACCCCACCTTAACACACATAGTAAAACATGAGAAGCAGCACTATAGAAGTTATTAAAGACAGAAGACACGTCAGCCTGACTCCACATGAGGCAGAGGTCAAACTCTTTTGTTTTTTGGTCTCAAACAGTTCAGTATGTCTTAACATTGAGCGTCTACATGGAGTACAAGCGCGCGATTCACACTGTGCCCAGAGATTCTCTTCTTTCTCTATCTGGCAGGACATGCACTTGCCGCTGGATCTTGTTACACAGCAGTGTAGACTTCAATCACATGATATGTTTTTGCTTCCTCTCCAGCCGTTGCCATGGCAACCTTGTTTACGGTTGCCCCGAGCAACAGGTCAAACACAGAACTCCAAAACAAAAAGGAGAATTCCCCATTCCCTCTAAACAAGAGTGTTTTTTGCCTCCACAGTTTTTCACCACAGAGGAAAAACAACATGCCGTAAAAAAAAAAAAAAAAACAGTTAGGAGGAGAAATTACACATGTTCACGTGCACAGTCACACACAGACAAGCAGAGATTTCTGAACCCTTCAGATCTGTGCACACACAAATGCAACTACTGCAGTTTACAGTGTGATTTATTACCCTTAAAGTTTTATTAAACACCTAATTATTTGCGGTTAAACATTTATTTTAATGGCACAGCTGATACCTGAATATTTGACTGTTGTTACCATGACATGAATAAATACATGTCCGTTTACAGCCCGATAAAAAAAAGCATGAACGTAAAGTAAAAAACAAGCTTTGGCCCACTTGTTACCTTTATTTGTGTTATAACTTTAAATGATGTCAATAAAAGTCTTGGCTAATGTGTTAACTGGTCACTGTTGGCTCACAATAAAAAGGGGGGAAAAAAGTGAAATGCATAAACATTAAACACACAGAGGCAATGAGAGCTGTGAGAGTGACAGAAATGCGCTGGCAGACAAAGACAGGAGCCCATGTGCCTGTCCACAGACAAGGCAACACAAAGGCCCAAGGGGAGGCCACCACAAAGACACCAAGATGTCCACCCAGCGCGCTGAAAGGTTAATTGGCATGTCTTGAAAGCTGCACAGAGATGAAAAGACGGCTGGAACAAAGGGAGCGTGGTGAGACTGGACAAGGGGAGGGCAGGGATAATATGATAAAGCCAGAGCTTCGCTGCTTTAATCACAGCCTCTCTCCTGCCTGTAAAGCCCCCAAATTTTAATGTTCGATATTATTTCGAATCTTCTCAATGCCAATGTGTTTCATCCTGGTGAGTTATTCTTCTGCCTACTCAAATTCATGGTCCTACCAAGAGACTATGAATTACGCTCTGAGATGGCGTTACGCAATACGCCGTTTCTTCACAGCTCTTTCTTCATATGTTTTCTTAATACAGTTCTTCACAGTCAAAGCTGGGCATCCCATTGACTTCAGCTGTTTGCTTTGATTGTGCCTCCTGTTTCAAGATGTGTATCTGCTCTTATTAAATCAACTCACCCTGAAGCTGGCTTTATTCTATATTTATTTTATCGTCAAGAAATCTAAATCTACTTTTTCAGTACTTTTCTTTAGCATCTCTGTGGCACTCAGCCCCAAACCTGTTTGTCACTACCCAAAGGAAACCTTTAAAAAAACAGTTTACAAAAATACAATTAGATTTTAGATGAGTTATTCTATAAAATAGGTGAGCACTAGTTTTAAGTCAATGGTTTTAGTCAATTCGTTAAGGACTATTTTAAGCAGTGGATGAATACACATTTGCTGCTCTAGTGAGTATCTGCAACAGCATCTCATGGGGTTTGTTGATAATAAGAAAAATATCCATCACCAGGTCAACAAGCTCAATATGAGATAATTGAGTTTAACTCATAGCAGAATGCATTTATATATGTGGCATTCTAATTGACAGTGTTAATTGGTACCACAAATAGCATCAGAGTTTAACTGTTTGTGTCGTCTCTGTAAAACAAACTTACATGTATTGCCTACACATGTATGATGTGACGAATATGAAAATAATTACTGTTAAAAACTAAATCTTCAGAAAAGTGTCATTTGCATTTGAACACAAGCACCCTTAACCCCTGCCTAAACCTTAAGAGTACCCCACCCGTTTAGCAACGCTGTCAGACTCACAATGGACAGTTTTAGAATAAAAAACATCTAAATGTAGCCTTGAGCAACTAGACTCAAGCAGAGATGAGGAGTGAGCCACAGAGGTCAGATAAACTCCACATCTCGGGATTTTTCCCAAACTTGTAGTTACTTAATCACTTGAGGCGATTCATCAGACTTCACACAGCTCCCACTGGAGCCACAAAGGTTGTTCCTCTTGAAACCTGTTCTTTTTATATTCATATTAGAGCCAAATGCTCAAACTTTAAATATTTGTTCAAGTATTGGAAGGTGTGATTAAAAAAAAAAAAAAACAGTGGTGCTGTGATGTGACATACCTCGCAGTGGTCTCTATAGAGTGTCTGCAGCTTCTTGATATCATTCATGTTGATGCGCTCAGGCAGAGGCTGGGTGCCCAAGTCAGGAGAGGGGAATGGAGGCAAGGTGTGAGTGGTATCTGCAGAAAGCAAAAGACAGGTGTCATTTCATTTCACTCACCTGACACACACACACACACACACAGACTCATGAATTCTGAAGATAGAAGAGTGACTGTGTCACAAACATCCTATAATTATTCAATAAGATGGCTGACAGTTAATTTTTATTTCATACAATTCTCTGGCAATATTAATTAAAATTACATTTATAAAAAGGTGTCTTTGTCTATGCCTTTCTTGTAAATGTTTGTGTCCGTATGTAGAGCACCTCAAACAAATCTTTAATGTTTAACATCTGTAGACAAGCAGCTGTTGTGGTAGCCAATCAGCTCCTCTTCTTACCTATGTACTGCTGGTGGTGTTGGCTCTGAGCAGCCACGGACTGCTCTGGAGTGCTGTTACAGTGCTGAGAGCTCCCACACAGGCTGTCAGACATACCGTCCACCTTCTGCAGAGGTTTAAATCTATACAGTATACAGTAGAGCAAAGGACATGTATGTTAGCTGGACGTTTGAAAGGACTAGGAAAGAAGGAATAAGAAAGAAACTGCATTTGAGGTTTGGAACGATGCAAGTTTGCATTCCAATGAAAAACCACAGAGATAACTCCCAGGTAAACACACCTTCACTTCATTAAAAAAAAAATACCAGCAGTGTGTTTAAAGGGAAAAACAGCATATGCCAACAGTTGGCAACATTTTTTCTGGTTTACTAATATGGCTCTTCCCATCGGTGTATAATGTTTTGCCTTCGAGATATGATGATTACTCCAGTTTAGTGGGTGTGTCCAGTGTGAATACCAATATATACAGAGCACTGATCTACACACACACACTACAGTTGTCCTAAGACGTATAATGTATAATAGTAAAATGTCATTCACGCAAAAACACCTCAAGCTAACTGTTGCCAAAGGAAAAAAGTGACCAACAAAACTGCACTTGATGAAACAGGAAAATTGCTGAAAGCAATGACAAATGTGACAGAGAGCAAAACAAATGTGAAAGAAAGAGTGCTGACCTCTGTTTCTGGTGGACAGGCTGCTGCCTCATGGCCATATACTGGGTGTCTTCCTGCAGCCGGTTCAGCGGTGAGTCTGGCTTCACCCGGATGCCATAGTAATGATACTTAGAGTTGCCTCTGGTAGATTCAGTGAGAGAAAAGCCAGAAACCAGTAAGGAGGAGAAGACTTGCCATCAGTGTAATCACTATCATTATCCTCTTCCATCAGCAAGTCTCCAATGCCTATAAGCATCATCATACTCGTCACATCTATAATGGTTACATGATTACTGTTATCAGCATCTTCAGCATTTGCGACAACCTCTTCCTGTTTGTACCTGGTGCCGAGTCGGCGGGTCCTCAGGCCCATGAAGACGGAGCGGATGAGCTTGCCGAACGAGGCTGCATTGACCGGATCCAGTTTCTGTTCCTGACAGTGCCTCAAGTAATGGTTATACAGGGAGCACCGGGGCAGGCTCACCCCCTCCGCTGTCTCATAGTTGTCTAGCAGCCACTGCAGCTAAAAAACACAGAGGAAGACACAGTTGCGCAAACAGTGAGCCCCAACGGACAAACTCAGCTCTGTGATAGTCACCTGGCCAGAAATAAAGAGAAGCAGCGCATCTTATTATCACATCAAAAGACAGATAACACACAAACTACACACACACACACACACATCACATGACCACCTATTTCAGGAGGTTAAACACCGAAGAGACCATTGCACTCCCACTGTGGCTACGTTTAGGCCGTTGTATTTTTGACTGAAGCAGGAGGTGACCACAGCATATGGAATGGCTGATTGAGTGAACACTCGAACATCTGAAGTGCTATTTTTTTTTTAATCAGACAAATGTCCAGGATAGTCAATACTGGGTAGGACACAGTCATAGCTCTGTCTGTAACAACGCATTTATAAAGAATTTGCATAATAAGTCTCAAATTACCAAAATGCAAATCAGATTTTAAGCAGATACTTCAATAACTCACTACTTCATACCACAATGTGGAGATTGTGGGATGACAGCTGAGGTTAAGAGCTGTTTTCCCATGTGAGGAAAGGTCTGGGTAGAAATACTACATGAATCTTATTTAAATGTCATTATCATTGAGTGACAGCCTCCCAACAAAAGGAAAAGTTATCCTGCAAAAAAAGTTTGTGAGACTGAGTGCATGGCTTGGTGTATTCAGAGGTGAAATGAACAGAAAATGTTGAAAAATCAATCAATTTAAGTCCATGCAGAGTGTTATGAAATATACACAAGATGCATTCTTAAGCAAAAAGTGACAGCAAATGCAAGTTCAGATCAAGAGCGAAGCTAATTGAGACAATTACACGTGTCATTGGGACAGTGCAGAGGGTAAGTAAAGCTCGCAGTGGGTAGTATGTTCCACTTTGCAGAAGTCAAACACACCACCTAAAGGTTCAGCTTTTTATTTTGTTTGTTTGTTTTTTTTATTTTCTCTTATGTCCTTTTCAAAGAAAGTTCCTGGTTGACTTACATGGCTGTTGAGCAGGCTGCTTTTGTGACTTGCAATTCCTTCAGACTTTTGGAGGTTTTCAATCGCCATTTCAAGCTAAAGAAAGAAGAAGCATGCAAAACAAAAAGTGGACACAGAAGAGGGAGTAGGCAAGAGAGTGGGAGAGATAGAAAAAGAGAAGGGGACAGAAATAAGCAGGGGTATATGGAAAAAACACACACACAGAAAAAAAAACAGATAAAGGAAATAAGACTGTTAGCGAGCAGCCAGATCTCTGCATTTCCATTAAAATCAGTCAGTGTCGCAGCCAAATCCATTAATGGCTGACAAAAGCATGCAAATCAAGGGACTCATGGGGTTAAGCTGCTCAGGGAAGGCTTGCAGTCAGACACTCTTATGTATGCAAATAGGAACCACAAACAGGGGCACAGGTCACGTCAAGTTTGGGGACACTAGGTCAACAATGCCTACACTCACCCTGCCCCCCATAAACTGATTAAACAATGGAACTTAAATATTTGAAAAACTAAAAATTCAGATGAGTGAGTTGTAATTGTGACATAAGCAAGAGTGCCATGGTATAAAACACACTGGCATATTATTCTGTCTTTGGACAACAAAACATAATGGAGTCCAACTGGCGGGCACAGTGAATGACAAAACCAGAGACAGTCTGTTGAGCTGTAGAAGAAAATCAAGTCAAAAAGAAAAGATATGTGGTATTGCAGCCAAACTGGAGACATAGAAGAAAAGGAAAAAGAGGCAGGCAGCGATCCAAGCCTTAAGAAGGCTCCCGAGGGCTCATGGCCAAATGGTAATGAGCCCCAGGGGTTGCTTTGTTTCACAGGGCGCTCAAGTGCCTGTGAAAACCTCTGAAACAAGGAAGCGCTGAATTATTTAAGCCAGTGCCCCGATTCTACAGGCTCTCTGCCCTGTACTGCTTTGCTCTCTGTGTGTTACTGCAGAGTTGGGAGGCCCCAACTCAGGTTGCTGTAAACCCTGTGTGTCTCTCCCTGCCTTTCAGGCTTGTCCGGGAGCCTGGCCAGCCTGGACACAGGCTCAGGTGGCAGCGATGACAGTTTACAACACCATATGGTAGTGGGGATCTCTTCTCAGTAAGCCATGTTGTACTAAGAGTTAGTAGTAACAACGTATTTATGTTCTTTAGAGAATAAAAACTAAAATTTGGCTGATGTAGAGTTTGTTTGTTTTGCTGGATCATCAATTCTACAGGATACCAAAAAATTCCACAGAAAAAATTGGTGTTGCTCACCATAGCTGAGGAGGAGCGTGATGAGTGTGATATGTGGTTACGGCTTCCCTCCATACTTCCTCCATGGATCAAGTAGGTGCTTCCGCTGGAGATGATGTGGCTGCTGCCCACATCCATCGCGATGCCCACCATGCCATGAGGGGGCACCCCACCGCTGGCAGAGGAGACCACCGTGGTGACATGAGCTCCACCGGCCTGAGAGTCAAAGTAGGTTCCTCCACTGCTCTGCCCATACAACTGAGCCTCAGGGTTGTAGGAGTAAGCCGCTCGGCTGGGGAGAGATCATTGTAATTAGCATGCAGTGATGTCATTCCATGATGATGCTAAACAAAGTACATTTCATGACAGCTGATGAACTTCAAGAGGTAACACAAGCAGTTTATGCTCCATCTGTGATCATTTTTATACCCTTTTTCACTTGTTTGTGCAAGTGTGCAGGAATACAGCAGCTGCTGATACAGTACATAATTTTGACAACTGGTGTCATAAAAAATTGGTTAAACATCAAATTGTGAGAATTAAGATAATTTCGCCTTCAATTAGGTGTTCTGATTAGAGACTCTTTAAAAGCAGTTGGATGTAAAAATGAGATGAAAAGTGGTCTGGAAAGTCCTCTTTGCTATCAGGCTTTTCATCCAGCACCTATTCATACATAATTCAAGATGAAGTGGAGCTAAATATCATGAACACTGCTGTGTCTGTTTTATACAGCATATCACATTATTACTGGAAACTTTAAACTATGATAAACAAAGTTTAAATTCCACAAATAAAATATGTAAACCAAGTATTAAATGTTTTATAAAGACATAAATAAGATATATTTAAATACAATTCAATCAATTTAATGTTTTACTGAATTTTACTGTTTAATTAAACTTTATTTAATAGTTCCTTACATAGTTCCATTGGTGTAAACCGCCTCTCCACTTTCTCCTACATATTGGACCTGGGATGGATAAACATGTTGCACCTGCTGCACCTACAGAGAGACAACAGGAAATCAAAGCAGGAAAAGGAAAAGCTTGAATCAACTAAACATCAGTCAAATTGCACCTACAATTGGAACAGTAACTAATCTTTATATTATTGCATAAAATGTTAATATTTCCCTGTGGGTGCACACCCTTTACAGTGTGTACATGAAGTGCAGTGAAAAAGTCTGTACATCCCTTGGTTTTTGTATAATTATTTGTCTAGAACAGAAGCCTCAACAATATCATTTAACATTAAAAACACTGCTCACTGTAGTCACGATTCTTCGCGGTTCTATCGTTTTATAATTGCTACATAAGTAGATTACTTCAAAAGGGAACATGCATAAAAATGATTTGGAACAATGCTGGAGGGTTAAAAAGCACATTTTCTTAGAATATAAAAGCAAAATAGAAGAAGTAGAAGAAATCATGACTGAAATTATTTCAAATTGGTAAAGACATACATGTGGTTTAATGAAGACAAGGTTGATTTGACAAACATCACAATTGGTAATGAAGCTTTACTGAAGCATAAAAAAATGGTGAAAAGCAGTTAGAGAACATCTGCTTTTGGCTGGTCTTGTGGCATGCGACATCTCCAGAAATATAAGGATGTTACTCAAGACAAGCTAATAGCAGGAAGTCAGGTAAGCTTCTGGCTCTCATCATTACACACTAGACATCACACAGATTTCTTGTTGGGTTTTGGTTCAAGCCCCCAGGAGTCACAGGGCTTTGCAGCATGTTGCAGACTTTTTGCCATACACACAATTGCAAAAGAAGCAGCTGTAAAGCTATGAAAAATCCTGGATCATCACACACATTCAATATTTATTCAAATTTATTTACAAACTACAGAGTGTTGTACTGAAATGTTATTCGTGTATGCAGGCAGTGGGTCAGGCTCAGCCAGAGAAAGACACTTTCACACACCTATGAGGGCACAGGAAGCAGGAGAGACAGTTTGACACATGCCCTGGATGAGCAGCTTTCAGTGGAATGAATGGGCTGCTGTGTTTGGGATGGTCATTCAGTGTTTTATAACAAACATGGTTTGGTTACTGTTTCACTTATTTACTATCTGATGTATGAGCCGAAGGCTAAGCCTAAAAATACCCCAGTCTGACTGTGATCATTTAACTTGAAAGTAAATTCAGAAAGAGACATGCAAAGTTGTGACACAAATAAGCCCTGGTGAACAGGTTATATGCTTATTTTTGAACACTGAGTTATTTAAATTCATATCTTGTTGTTTTATTGTAAAAGAATAGGTCTCCAGCTTAGTCAGAAAAGTTTAAATAATTTTTTTTTTTTTTTAAAGTAAAACGTCAAGGGGTGTACAAATATTTTCACAGCACTGTATAAGTATGTACAGTACTGTGTACCTGCTGAGGGACCTGTTGAACCCTGGGTACTGAAAGCTGCTGTACTTGTCCTCCCTTCTGAGCTGAGCCTGTGGCTTGAACCAGCACCCTCTGTGTGGATACAAGACATAACTCAATTACATAGGTATGCACGTACAATCACATATATACACACGCACATCATTGTAAACATATGACATTCAACACAACATATGCAAACATATCAACAAACGCCTCCGTAAAGAATTTAAGCCAGTGTTGATGGATTTGTGTGTATAGTAGAGTATTACATTTTGTCAGTGTAATTCAGACTCTGCTAGATTGTGTTTATTGCACTGTCACTTTGTATAGCTTCAATTGGTTGTTGTGAAATAAAGATACTGTTCGAATAAGGCAACTAGAGGTTAAGGCAGAAGCTAGCAATAGTAAACAGAATTAAAAGGGATCTGTTGTGGACGAGTGGCAGCTTTAGTTTGCTCAACCACTTACAAATTGGAACCACTATTGAAAAAACATTTTAGTTATTGCAGGTGCTGAGTGCTTCCAGGTGAGATTCCGTTCTGACACCATGCACAGACTCTAACATAGCAGCTGGTTTAGCTGGTCTGGTTTCCAAAATAACTAGTCTTTAATATATTTGAACTCAACATTTGGGGAAAAAAATAGGATGGAACATTTATGTCATTACAGCAGCAGCGGGGTAGTTAGTACCCTACCTGCTGAGAGGCTGGGACAGGCTGTACCACAGGGGCCTGAGCTGATGAGGACGTCCGCAGCGCTGCCACGCTGGTCGTTGTGTCTGACCCTCCCTCGGAGCTCTGCATGCTGGTTTGCAGGGGATACATGAAGAATTAGAAAACAGAAAATACATGAATAAGGGAGGATTTTATACCAGACAGGTAACACCAAAGCTTAAAAGAAAATAATAAGAGCATTTTAAGCCTATAGACATGGACAGCCATACTAAATAAATGCTCTTCCACCCCACCACTTTTCTCTTGGAGCCACGAGGGCATTCTTTGTGCCCCAGGGGGTTTCTGGCTTTGCCAAGGCAAGCTGAGTCAGTGAAGCTCTCAGAGCTCCAGAGTCTGCCCACCTTTGGCCTTAATCAATGGCAAAATAAGCAGGCCAAGAGTATTACACAGACACTCCTGGTCCTGCTGACAGACCCACAGAACAGACCCAGGTAGAAAAGTTACAATACAGAAGTTCAAGTTACCAGCAGGACTGAAATGCTTCCTGAGGACCAAACCCACTGCGACTCAGCTTTCCACTGGGTGACAATGTGCACAGCATAGCAAAGGGGAGCTAAAAATGGAGTGACACAAAGGCTCTCTTTAAAAAAAAAGGACAGAAAGGGAAAGAGCGGGAGTTAAGGCAGGGACAAGAGAAGAATGGAACTGCAAGGGGGAGTAAGCAGATAAAAAAACAACTTCCCCACTCTTGTCAAAAAAAAGCAGAAAAAACGGAGGGAGAAAAAGATGAAAATGGCAGTGGGGCTCCAGCCCCTGCCAGGGTCCTGATGATATCCAGCGTTTGTTTCGAACGAGAGCCGTTCTCTGAGGGCTCCAATAATCCAGCTGATATGAGGAAATTCCTCAATGCTTTGTAAACGTTTGTTGGTTGCTATGGTGAGGAATCCATGACGACCACCCCCAACTCAACACCCCCTCCTTCCCTCGCTCTTCCCCCCTCCCACCCTCTTTATAAAGCTCTTGCACAGGAACTTTCGAGTGCGAAGGCAAAAAGAAAAGGGGGAGGAGGATTAGAATAGGGAGAGGGAGATACGGCACAGTTGGGGGGTGGGTTGGATTGATGAGCAGTCTTTGGTTTAGGGCAGAAATCCAGGAGCAGCAGGAAAAGTCAGTAGGTAGATGAGAGAAGCATTACAGAAAAGGACCTCAAGACAGAACCTGCTCTAGACACGCTGTGATTAGTCATAACACACGAGATGAACTACAATATTTTAATTTAGTGGGAGAGATCTGACGAACACCACTTAGGCTGCAGTAATCTGAAGGCTAAACTATTAGATACAAGCAACAGGTGCAGCTACTCTACTACTCTTTTCCCCAAGACCCAACCTAAACTACCCGATGGCTGCACCATCCCACCTGTGATTTCGAGCCTCTGCTTACGGAAGTATTAAAAACATTCACATGTACATCTTTTGCATCAAACTAAGTGATCTTAATGTTTAAAATTCATTGATAAATGACAAGAACGCCTTATACCACGTGAGAAACTGAACCCAGTAAATCTAACATGTGTAAGAGAGAAGAAAAACAAGGCCAAAGTGATTGAGTGAATGAGTCATAATCAAGGAAACCCCACTGGTGATAGACAGGAACAGGAAATACATGTAACCAACCCATAGTTCCAACTAAAATGCTGCACACAAACCAAAATAGGAGCCATATCCTCATTTGTGGAACATTTTCAGAGTTCAAGACTTTGACGATACAGGATAACGCCACTCATTTATACAACCGCCTAAACCGTTGGCACTAAACACAACATGATGAAGCCATCACAGACACTACCACAAAAGCCCTATCACCCATAATCAAGATGTTCCTTCAAGCAAAAGGAGATTAAAGGGCAAATGTTTTATTAAATAATGGTTTCCCTATGGATCGTGACACCAAATCGTATTCTCCACTCTGGAGTACAAAATAGTGTTTCTCATTTTATCCAGAATCGTGTGAGACACTAAATGACCCTATGTGGGGGCACTATTGGATTCTATACATCTAACAAAATCAGAGAGTGTACCTTTAAAATAGATAAACAACAGATTTGGGTGTGCCACCACTGGCATTTTCCATGTGTGGAGATGTTGCCACAGGCATAGACACTGCTCTGCCTCCATGACTAATAGGCTGTGAGGAGGAGGCCTATGTCGAAACTCCTGATATGTGTCAATTTTCAGACGCAGCATATTCAACACTGAGCAGCCCTCATCTTCAATGTATTTGTTAGCACAGGGCACAATTAGCACTTACATGTAAAGGTTTGCATATTCCATTATAATTTTTCTTCACACTTCTTTCTTGTATGTCGTTAAAGCACCAAAAGCCTATTATCAGAATTACGCTAACAAGTAGCGAGCATTTTAAAAGTCGCTGCAATGCTCAAGCATCTTTGTAAAGGCAGGAATTTGTCTATGGGGTGTCACCTAAGTTATAAATACACTTGCAACAATCCAATCATTTATCTTCAGACTTGTCATTTTCACCAGAGGAAGTGACACAAGCCTGAGGGGTTCTTTAAGCCATTAAGGAGTGGGTGGTATGGCAAGATGGTGGGGGATCAGGAAACAGAGCGCTGACCTACACGTTTTCATCCATTAAAGCTCAATTAAAGCGCTGGCTTTAATAGGAATAGTGAAGTGTGTCAAATCATTGAGTTGAAGGGGGAGAGACAGGAGAGAGTGCAGTCTTTCTGCATGGTGTTCAGGGAAGGTTAAAAGCTGCACAAATTCCCCACTAGTAGCTCTGAAAGGCACAAAGGTAGAACACAGCAGGAGACATAGCACACGGCTGCAAAACTACTACTCTTCATGGGCTGCTGTGTAGGGCCAAACCTTTCTGCCTCAAACCCAGAGACAACTTCACAAACACACACACACACACACACACACACACACACACACACACACGTCTGTTTTCATGTCAGGTCTGTGAGCCTGGTTACATTCAGGCAAATCCCAGATGAGCACTTAACAACACTACAACAACAGCCCCTCCTTTCACGAGTTACCTGAGTTTTAAAAGCTGCAGAGAAACAAGAAGAGACACATTTTACCTCACAAACTGTCATTAATGCTTTGGTCTATAATGTTAACATTGCAGACAAGGTTTAAACATCTGTCACTGACAGATCTAACTTAAACAGGGCTCAATCAGAGAAAAACACATACAGATGTTCAATTAAACGCAGGAGCCCACAGTCTTGGCTCATGTTTGCACTGGCCCACATTGTTTGCAGAGCAACAACGGTTGCCACTGGCAACACCGTCCACTCCCGTTTCCAGGAGCCTGTTGCTATGCAACCAACAGAATACTTCCCAAACCAAACAATGCCATCCCCCCACCTGATCCCTCTATCTCACGCTAAGTAGAAACTTACAACAATAAATACTATGTAAGCTATTAATTTCAGACACCAGGGGACACGGAGGCAGAGTTATTTCTGTGTTGCAGTCATATAAAAATGTACAGACTTTATGCTGGTTTAGACTTGATTGAGGAGGACAGGATAAAGTGCTCTGTTTTTGTACCTACTTGGTGCTCGAAAGAAAAAGGAATGTTTAAGTCATCAGCGGAAACAACAGACTATTCTTCAAGGCTGCTTTACAGTCATGCCACCCAAAAACAACACTTCCAGAAGCGAGATGACTCTTTCCAAAGTTCTTTGGGCAGAGAAGATAGTAAAAAAGCTCAAGCAGAGCAATACTTTTTCCAACTCCGAACAAAATAGAGTAGAGGCAGACACTTGTTGCTTTTAAAAGGGACATCTATGGAGGACGTTTCTCTCTGTCAAATGTATGTACCAAGAGGAGCAACAGGTCTCTATTCATGTGTTCAGTAATTCGTGGGTTATAATTTTATTGCAAAACATAAGCATTGTTATTTGGGGATTTGAAAAAAAAAAACACTTGCTTTTCTTTGATTTTAAAGAAAAAAGATCACACGGGCACACGCACTCACACAAAGAGCGAATTAAGATATGATAAGAGATTTCCACAACAGAGGCTGTTCTTCAAGCCTGTCTCATTAATTCATGGCTAATCCAATCAAAGCAGCTCTTGGGGTCTGCAGATGGCAGAGTTTGAGGGGGGGTTGGAGGGAGAGAGAGAAAGAGAGAGAGAGCGAGCAGAAATAGGAGGACTGACCACTGTCTCTGATCTGAGCAATAACACCCCCAACCCCCCTCTCCTCTCCAGCTCACCTCCCCACCTCTGGTCATCAGCACAACTTGTCCACTCCGTCACCATGTGTGCTGCAGGCCTGACAGCCACAGAGAGAAAGATCAAACCGTTGCCATGGAGATTGTGTGTTCGTCCATGCTCTACACTAGCAACTTCATCCCCCACGCCCTACCTCTTCTAACCCTTTCCAGATTTCCACTGCTCCCCTCTCCCCACAACCTCCATCTACCCCTGAGACCTCATCCTGAGAACTGGAAAAAACTGTATATATATATATATATATATATATATATAATTATATATATATATTATATATATATATATATATATATATATATATATATATATATATATATATAAATCTATCTAATGATGAACCTATCATATCTATCTAATGTGACACAGAGAATGAAATTTCACTCAGGTCACCTGGCTGCTTAAAGGTGATGGCGGAGACTGAAGAGAAACTGGGAAATGCTAACAGTCACAGTTTGGATTCTTGCATATCTGTTTCTTTCCCCATTTTCCAAAACATCATTAATGTCTGGCACACATTTTGATCATACAATAACTTGTCTGGTCTTTCAACTCTTCAGTGCCTTTAGCAGCATGTAAGAATAACCAATCTCCATTTAAACAAGTCACACGCAAGATCCAAAGCACATAGAATGGGCCTCTCTTAGAGCGATTACATCAATGAACACGTCCACAAAACCACAAAGAAGGGAGAGCTCATACCTCTGCCACGGTGGCACAATCGTCTACATTTGTTATTTTTAATAATAATAATAATAATAATAATAATAATAATAATAATAATAAAAACAATATAATAATAATAATAATAACAAAAAACAATAATAATGATAATAATAATAATGATAATAATAAGAGATTAAAAATCTGCTTATTTTAAGTAAAAGGAGTAATTCAGAGAAAAATCGTAATAATAATAATAATTAATAATATTTAAAAATGCTTTTAATGTTAAATGTCATTTGTATCAAAAACTAATCACTTGTTCCCAGTCTTTTCACCAAATTTTATGAAATCTGTGTACAAGTTAATGATATTTCCAGCTAACAATCAGACAAACACTGTAAGCAAAGCCTCCTTGCCTCAGGCAAAGTTGTGGTTTCTCCGAAAATCTTCACACTGACTGCATTAAATCAAACTCAAGATCTAACGTTTTAGTCTAGCCCAGACTTGTATCCAATCCTGTGGAACTAGAACAATACTCAGTGCAGACAGGAAGCTCTCATACTAATGTTCTTTAAATCTGATCCCACTTCTTTTAAATAGGTGTGTTTCCAATCCGTGGACTGTGGAGGTTTTATTTCCTAGCAAATCACACTCTCCAAGGAAGACTTGGATGCTGGCAGCGCACTGCCTCACTTTTGACCGATGAACTTGAGATAAGCGTTTTGTTGCGTTGGAGGAGTATGCTTTCTTGGCAAGGGTTCGCTCTACACAGATATGACACTGAGAATCACCATACTGTATGTACAGTATGCTTTCACAGGCACTAATACTTAACACAAAAAATGAGTCATCAGTTAATGCTTGAAGTTTAAGACAGATCCAAGTGTCTGTTGTTCATGCAGTAAATACTGTGCCATCAGTATTCGATTTAAGTATTTAATACCTCTTTGACAGAAAAAACCCTGTATTAGACATAGGATATTAAACATGGGTTCACTCTGCAATTGACCCGTCACAGCACAGTTGTGATCTGCCATTCATACAAGAGTCGAGTCGGCAACTGCGTTGATACTGCTACATTAACTACAGTTACATGTCACTTAATGTGTTCAATACAATGCTGTGTTAACATTAATGATTTAACATGCAATGTGCAATGTTAACAGTGCAGCTCTTATTTTAGTCAAAACAGCGTGCAATCCAAATCCATTTAGTTCAACCTTTCACACAGACACTGAGCGAGCTCTGGATTTTAAATTATCTTTTATGCAGCCAGCAGCCAGATCCAGTAATACGTTTTAGATATTAAAAATTATGAGTTACATAATATCAGTAGCATTCACACATTCATTTAGCAAACCTTTTTCAGTGTCATTTCTAGATCATTAACCATCAAATTACTAACAGATCTGAAAAAATGTTCCTGCGTGGCAATTTGCATCAAGATGGAAAGGGTGATGACAGGACAGGATACTGCTGACATCCTGTCTGCTGATGCAGTTTAAGTTCAAATCCTCATCTAGTTGATATTTATTTCTTTGACTTCTATTTTGTTTTGTTTTTTTGTTTCTACTTTTCCAAGATGAGAATCCAGGTTTGACTACTTAGTCAGTGGGAAAAGTCAACAGCTAGACCACCCTGCATACAATTTACAACTCTTTAGTTAAGCAACACAAATGCTGTTAATTCCTACGCGTAAAATAATTAGCCTACAATGCTGCTGATAAATTACGCCCCATATTGCACACTGCAACATTAACATTTGCTCTCTCTCTCTCTCTTTGAGGTTAATGAGTGAAAGAGTGGGCTCTTAAGGATCAGGCATGGGATCTGAGGAGCTGCACTATGAGGGCATACAACACTAAGCCGAAAAAGGGTTGTTTCCACCTGTGACAATGGCGTCCTCTGCTATTGTTCCACACCAAAACCCCTAATTAAAAGACTTTGAATGCTTTAGACCCAAGAAATTAAATCCAAAAATACTCTCTGGGTCTACTCCTTTACAAATCTGTTCAAATCCTACTGCACCAAATGCCTAGTTTTGGTTGTGGTAATTCCTCTGTAACAGGTTTACACTGACAGAGGTTCTTTTTTAAGCCAAATAAACATCTCTTAACAAACTAGCCTCAAACGCTACAAAAGAAAGCAAAAGTGAGGAGAGGTTGGGGGGTTGCTACTATTCCTGCCTGAAAGAGGAGGGAGGGGGGGGCATTGTAATGCAAATGTCACTGCCTTGTCTGCTGTTTGTGGCAGGAAATTTAATTAGCAGTTGTGTAGCTACGATACAAACAGGTGGAATGTTAAGAATGCTCCTGATGACACACGCACAGACAGAAGAGACGGACTGAAAAACATTTCATTTCACAACAAGTTAAAACTTGTTGCCACTGCGCAAGGGCCAATCAGTGGCAGCACTTTTTTTTTCGGTGTATGACAAGATTTGTTTCTTTGTATCCTAGCAGCGTAAGCCTACAATGATTTCCAAAATCTTTGTAGCTGGAAGACGTGATGTGAGAGTCATGAGGACACTTTAACTGTTTTCCTTTCAACAGATTCTTATAAAACAGTAACAGCACATCACTTTAAATGAAAAGCCCTTCACAAATAAAGGAATTAGGATTAGGAAACTGAAACATTTCATGTGTACAAATGGCACTATTATTTTCCACTTAACAAGCCCCACAAGGCATTCTCCTCTCAGCTCTTCTGCTTTGCTCTATGATTTCCTGACATGCCTATGACTGGAGTTATGGGATAACCCATTAAAACTGTGTTAATATCAGACAATGAAATATGCAGTTCAGTTAGCACAGCAGGATGTAAATGCAACTATATATGAATATGATTAACTGTAAGCAGCAGTGACAAAACTGATGGCAGTCACTAGCTCCATGTCTATATCTGTAGCAGGCTATTGGACTGAGCACTTCTCCCCACGGCAACAGTAGGCCTCATCAAGATAAGCTAAATACAGCATGAGCAAACACACATACGCACAGCACACTCATGTATGTGCGCGCACACACACACACACACGCAGAACATGTGACCAAAAGCTGTGTCAGGTCACCCCCTGCCCAAGAGACCACTGCAGCTGTCCTATTGATAGCTGAACTGTACGACACACTTGGGTCAAAGCACAATCATACTAGCAACTCAAGAGATGGTGTAAAAGAAGGCAAGAGAAGGAGTGCACTGTTCTGTAAATCACAGGCCAGAGAGGCAAATGGAAATGGACAAAAGCGAGATCATAAGCTGAAATTCAGGATGCAGACAGATAACAAGTAACGTCTAAGAAAAAAAATGTTTTCCCTCCCATTTCAAACTGACATTCTCATTTATTTTCTGTACTTTACAAGCCAGTAAGAAACTTCTAAATAACTCTCCTACCACCAGCGTCTCTGCGCTTTGTTTTAACTCCCCTCGCCCAGCACCATTTCTTTCTGACCTGCCTCTGCAAGCCAAAGCTATGCACTCTCACCACAAAGAAGGAGATGAAAATAACCTGATTAAAAACACTGACTTTTAAAAGAATAACATTTCACCCCCCTGGCCTACTCTATCCCCTTTCTTTCCATGACTTGGGTGTATTTGTATATCAAGTTGCCATGTAAACATAACAGTGTCACGCTCAAATTGGGGGGTGGGGTTGGTGGGGGTTACACACAGAGTTTCAGCGCAGTCATCTCTTTATTTTCTTTGTAGCTGCGGTGAGTCGTCTGACCAATCAAAGTTAAGATTCTCTCACACTCACTTCATAAACAAGTCTTCTGTTAACGCGCATGCCGTTCTTTCCCTTCAGCTCTATGAACACTATACATTAATATATTAAGCAGCCTTGATATTAATTATGATTAATAACACCATATGCATACCTGCTTTTTGACCCCTTTTCACCTAAAAGGAAATAGATATCCGGCTGCATCAATAATACATCTCCTTAAATTAATCATTAAGCTCTCTTCTTTTACGAGGTGAATACTTTATGTAAATACACATTTGAAAGTTTGTAACTCGTAACGAGCAGACGAGGCATTAATTAGAGAAATTTTCATGCTACACAGAGTCTTCCCGATGCTTCAATAGCAAACATTACAAATGACCGAGCATTTGACAGCTGTCTCTGAATAGGTTGTTCATTAGAATTAATGTATCTCTGGGGACAAAAAGAGACAGACTCTCGAAAGGATTAAAAAAGGTAAGCAAAGTGCTGAAAACCTGCCACAGTCACACTGTAAAATGAATGAAAAGGGGGGATTTAAAATCATCGGGGGTCTACTTTTCCTTGGTTTCTCATTAACGCTACAGCACAGATTGATAGTCAAACAGCAAATCCAAATAAGACCTGGCACTTGAACAATAAAGCTGATTAAACTTGGTTATCAGAAAACACTTTGGGTCAGTTCAATGAGTACAGTACAGATGAAACTGAAAAGATTAGTAAATTATTTGTGATGAATTGAGTGAGAGGACAGGAATCAAGTTGAATGCCTTAAAGTTAAAAGTATCCTATTTACTAGTTTCAAGATCACATAAAAGCAGCACTCGTAGACTTGATCTCTCTCACAAGACTGTAAAAAACAAGACAGCACTATAACAGAACCATCATAGCACCACCTAGCTGTAACATATCCAGTTATTCAAGCCATTTCTGAAATATTGAAAAACGTTCAAACTTTGTAAAGTAACAACTTTGTTGTGTTAAAATAGCAAACGTTATATAATCTGATTAACAGAGATTAGTCCATCTTGACAGTTTACCCTGCCCCTGACATAGAGACAGAGGTGAAGCGGCAGGTTTGGCAGACATCGTCGGTAAAAGTTAATATATCCGTGCTCGGTGATATGTTTTTCAGTCATTTTACGATTATTTTTTTTTGGGCGAAAGCCGCCCAAAGGGAGCTGGTAAAACTGCGTGCTGAAATGAAAGTTGTCCTCCTGCTGAGTTCACGCTTGCTCGCCCGCTTTGCAGCGGACGTTACTTACAGTTTGAGCACCGGGGACCAACGTTGCTAACGCTAAAAGCTAGCCCCACTTCCACCTGCTTGAACACGGTTAAAGACCCTCCAACAAAGAAGTTAGTCCCCGCCGTGGCGAACGAGACAACGCCGCCGTTAACAACGCGACAAACGGCTGAACTCACAACTGTAGTCGCACTCATCGCCGCTGGTCGTCTAAGTTAGCATGTAGCTGTAGCTTGACTGGTAGCCTAACCATCCATCCTGCTGGGATTAAGCTGGAAGTGCGTTCACGACTCGACACACACACTGCACAACATAGCAACAAGTGGAAAGTGATGTTGAATCGACGTTGAGCTGGAGGAACTCTGACGCCGTGGATACTGTTGAAAGAAAGTGTAAGTAGCAGAGGTGAAAGAGATATTTCCCCCCCCTTAAGCTGACTTTGGGTGCGAGTAGCAGTTGTCAGCAACAGATGAACGTCAGTTAAATGGAGAGTGGAAAGCCGTTCTCAACTTGGGGCGGATGCCACAAAGAAGGGAAAGTTATGTTGTGGAAAATACCCAACACTGCTAGCAACACATTCGACCCAGGAGCACTTCTCTCTACATTAAGACGAATTCGCGGTCTAAATTATGTAAAAAATATAGTCACCTTTGCCTTGAGAAAAGTTCTGACCTGGCTCTGCTCTCTTTCCCCTCTCTCCCACTCGCTCGGTGACTTCCAGATGCTGCTGCTGCTGTTGCTGAGTGTTGCGCCCGTTGGTAAGTAACTGTCTCCACGGCTACAGTCACTATGGCGCGAGGGGGTCTCGAGGCAACTGTTGCTACCCTCGAATGCCTACGTCAGGGCCCTCACTATGCAAGGGAGGGGCCAAAGGGACCCGAGCCACGCCCAGTTAAAAATGAAGCTGTAAATCTGATTTGAACCACGAGGAGGCGGTCTAAGATAGGGGACCGGTGAAGGTATATAATTCACATAAATTCAGTGTAATCTTGGTTTCTCTTTTCATATTGACATACATTATGTTTATGATTTATTGTATGTATCACACGTATTTGTAAGTATCAAATTCAGTTATGTCACAATGAGTTAAAACTACAAAATATCATATTTTTCATTAAACTCCTTATAATTTACTCACTTTCTTTGATGATATTCAGCTGTTCCAACAGTTAAAGCTCCCATATGTTACACTTAAAAAGTTTTGATATCCATCAGGCCAACTACAGGTAACACATTGTCGCCGTGATGGGAGCATGGCTAAAGTCAGTGACTGTATATTTGTGACATCACAAGGTTACGGAAAGTTGTGGAGGTTTGTTCAAAGGGGTACACTTTTGGCTTTATGCAATTTTCTGTGTATTAAGCATTTTGATACGTTCACTATTATTAATATAGCATCTAGATCTGCTTTACAAGCGAAGGAGACATGGAGATCTCTCTTTCTGCAATATGGCACCTTTAAGTTCCGATAGAGGAAAGCGGCAGAGGCCCAACATATTTGTAAAACAGCATTATTCTTCTATTTGCAGGGATTTTGAGCAATTTTATAATTTCATCTTTTTAAATTATTAACACAATCGTTTTCAATTTAAAAAAGCCTCCTATACATAAATTATTTAAACATATTCTTCTTCTATTTCCTTTTCTTCTTGCAAGAGCGCAGTCAAGCAGCCTTGTCTTGCTGCATTTCATATCTTCAGCACGTGGTGGCAGCATATGTCTATATTGTGACACAAGGTGGCCACAGTGTGTCAGATTACTTTGTCAGGTCTTCCTGATAAAAGGAAGACAAATGCTTTTCTGAGATACTGTAGATAAAATGTGAAAGAATAATAGGTGTGCTACCCAGTAATAAATATAATGATTTGTCAATGTAAACACTGGCTCAACATTAGTCAGTTTACATAAGAAATTATGAATTCATCAAAAGTCAATTCCTGGAGCTGCACCTTACAGGTAACTTGGGCCAATCCTCGCCAGCTGTCTGAGGACATATTGTTTTGTAATTTTAGGTATTACAGAAAAAACAGCTGTCAATCCACATTTATGTGTGTTCATTTATTAATTATCTTGCATTTTGGGGGTTGGAGAGTGAGGCTGATAAAAGATTCATATAATACCAAAGAAAGAAAGGGCCTAATGAGGACACTGAAATTATGTCTTCTTCTTTAGTACATTTGGAGCTTTTTGAGGACTAACACAGAGGGCATTTTATGAGGCTATTCCGGTATTTTAAACAAGATATTTTAAACAAGATATATTTAAATTTGGCAGCTTTTAGGCTAAAACAAATAAGATATTCAGATATTCAACCTATGAAAAGAGTTAGAAATATATTTGAGATTATATTATACCTTCTGTGGCAATGGAGGGAGTTTACTGGTTTGAAATAATAATCAGTGCCTTGGCCTGCTCTTGCTCTCCATTACACACTGGAGGAGTTTGAAAAAAAGTGGGCGTTTAAGAGGCAGATGGGTCTAATGAAAGACACTCGTGGAAAATTTTGACCCATAGTGGAGAGCAGGATATGACCAGACCATACCAGGACAGCTCTGCCTTTTCTGCTTCGTCTTTTTTCAATCTGCCTCTTAGTCCTCATAATTGTGCAACACAGCATTACTAGACTACTGGACACTTTTGAATTTACAGGAGAGTAAGATGAATACAATGACATTTGGCTTTTGGTTTGAGAACCATGGATATGATATTTGATAATCAAAAGCAGGTTTACAATGTATAAAATACCACAGACTTCAATCATTTTGTCCTTGCCTGAACAGTACAGATGTTCGCTTTACAGTCAACAGTTGCACTTCTTCATTGAAGAAAGTTTATGCGCAAAATATTTTAGTGGAGGTGCATTCACAAAAGAGATTTTTATTTTTAACTTAAATCTCATCACATATTATCACATAAGTCGATCTTATATTTAGATGGAAGTTTATATCTAAATATTCTCAAATCCATTTATTAGACACCTCTTTTACCTTGTTTCTTGCTAATAAGACCATGTCCAAATGATGTTTTCAAAGCAGAGTGCGGTGCAGTAACAGAGTCTCTAATAACAATGTTTTTTTGTATGTATTTTTACCTTTTTGTTGATTTTGATTTCTCGCTTATAAATGTACATTTTATTTATCATATACTTAATATATAAGGTACTGTGATCCCAGGATGGTATGATGCTGTCTTTGCCTTTGGGACAATAAAATATGAAACATTTAGAGACAGTATCTTCTGTTTCCAGGAAGGGCAGTGGGTAGACTATGGCATCTCATATATTATTAGTTTTATTTCCCTTAATAATGCATCTTTGTTTGTTAGCCATTTAATAAATTAAATTTCTTTACACATGTGTAATATATATATATATGAACATACATAAATAATACATAGCCTACATATCTGTTTTAACAGTGTTTACAGTTTACATAACTGAGGGGGGGAGACTAAAGCTGTAAAACTGACTGTTTCAAACAGGTGTCACAGAGCAGCAGTTCAACCTACCTCACTATGGATGTGACCCTCTGCCATTAAGAGGAGTGCTCATTCGCTGACACACTCACAACCATTCACAGTCACCAAAACAAAGAGTCTCTTCTTGTGGTAAGTCAAGCTACCTTTGGTTTATTATCAACATTTGGTACTTATGTACTCTATCTTAACATCTGTCCAGCATCAGGCTTCATACTACTAACTTTATCTAGTAAGGTGTTAATTTTTATGTATCAGTTAGCTAGATATGGTAATTATTGTTCTTGGTTTATCTACTAAAAGTTTTCTCTTTATATCTTAAATTTGAAACACATTAAGCTACTGAGACATCCTGTCTTTTTTAGATTATTACTAAGCATTCAACATGTCACAACAGTCTCTTCTGGGACCTTTAGTCTTTGGATAACAACAATATAATTTTATTGTCCTGTAATTTTATTTACTGTTTACACACTGAGATTATATATTAAAAACTCTTGAGCACCATATAAAATGTGATGCATTGTCATGGATTAAACTAAACAGTATAAACAGTATAAAATGCTTGAAATTATTCTCACCTATGACAATATTAAGGCTCATAACATCCCACCCAATAATATAAATGAACAGTAAAAAAGCCATTGTGCATCTCAAGTAATTTAAGTACATCTTTGTGGCAAATACATCTCTACTTTTAATAATGTTATTAAGTGTTTTCACAGAGGGGTATTGATTTTGGGGTATAGTTTTACTATAGAAGATCTAAATACTTCCACTGCAATATACTTTCATGTTTGTCATGAACACATAACATACAGTTTTGTCTTTGTAGATGAGATGAGAAATATCTCCATTAGCTCAGTAGACAACCTCTATATCTCACTATAATATCTAATTCGTAATAACCTGTGCACATTTTATCACTGAAGCTTGATATTTGATCAAATACAAATGTATTAGCTTCATAATATACCAAAAGTAAAAATTCTCATATTTCAAGGTAGCCCATTTTAGCATAATGTATATTGTATTATTGTATTACTTTAATATTGCAGTTTGTAAATATTGAGCCAATTTTCATTTATTTATACAACCTGCATATTTCATATATGTATTTTACTTTATAAACTGCTGGGTAGTGTGTTCCCCATGTAAGAAAAATTTGCCGTTGAATTGTGGAGTAGAGATATAATGAAACAGAAAATTAAAATATATATAAGTATAGTACTCTCCACCAGAGATAATTTCATAGCACTGCCTCAGTAGCCTCAGCAGAGCGTGGGATGACAGAGAGGATGTGACTGACTGAGAATAACCTCAGTGCAGGGTGCATCAGCACTAAACACATCCTGCAGCATTGCAGCATTTGCGCATGGGTAGATTGGATCAGCTGGCTTCTGGTTGTCATGTGATGCTGTGGTGTGGTGGGTCTGTGCTTTCGTCTCTCGTGGCAATTGGCTGAGCCTGATCTTTCTATTGGGTAGTGATGGCACACATTTCATGAAGTCATTTGAGCATCTGCACATGTGGGTTATTTTCAGACCGATCTTCAGAGAGAAGCCACATGAAAATAGACAGAATGAAAACACCTGTTTAAATTGATGTCATGTGCATATACAGACACATCTTTTACATATTAAGTTTATATAAATGTATTTTCTCAACATTTTGTCATGGAATAACCTTATTATACATAAAAGTAGTGGCATAAAAATAATGTTCATTTCCCATTTTAACAGTCAACACATTTTTTCTTGTTTTTAGATCTTATACTTTAAGGAAGGAAACATGTGCTTCTGCTTCCTCTACTTGAACTACCCAACCTTTTGAACGGCGGAGGCGGGAGTTTAGGGGAAATTGTGTAAAGGAAATTCCATTTCTAATCCACCAGTGAGACTGAGTTTTTTTAACCTCTGCGGCTGCTTGAGTGTTTGATTAATGATTTTTTTTCTGTGTGTCAGTGCTGACTCATTTGGATTTACCTACAGAATTAGGTAAATTATTTCATATCTGTGAATCTCTCAGAGACAGGCAAGTTTATGAGGGGTCATGACCTTTTTTTTCATGCCTGTATGCTCATAGTAGTAGTATTAGAAGTATTGTGTTTGCTAAGAGCAAACATTTCTGCTATAGTCAGTTCATGAAGTTCGGTTTTTCTTGTTTCCTCTTAAGAGCTGCTGTCTTTGTTTTAGTACCCTGTGTATCAGGTCACAGCTCAAGAGAACAAGAAGTACAGGATTGCCTGTCAAGCTGTATCAATAGGCTGACAGCTTTGATTTTTTGTCTGAGAGCTAAAATTAGGTTTGCAAACGTGAGTCACTGCAAAATGCAGTTAGTCAGGAGAGACTTCTAGGTTGCTGCAGTGACTGGCTTGTTTAGATGTATTTATTACTGCACACAGCATTGTTTTTATTTTGATTAGAAGCTTTATTATTCATTACTTGACATTATCATTTTGCAGGCGTAGAGCAAGTATTCAGATCCTTTACTTAAATGTCAATACCACAAATTAAAGTCCTGCATTGATGTCAAAAGTAAAAGTAGTGCAGAGACTGCCGCATTAAATATTACATCCGTAGATCATTACTGTTTCAGCTGTTTCGTAACCTTTTATTTATTCAGGAGAGTTTCACTGAGAGCAATGCTCTCTTTTTCGGGTATACCCTGATTAAATTACAACATGGTTGCACATTCATACCTGGAAGCTGCCCAATACAAGCACAGTCTGATTCTACTGAGGAGGTCAAGGGCACTTTTAGGCCACCTGTAAGTGGAGCTATTTTCTGTTAACCATTTTAAATACGCCACACCACCAAATCAGTTAAGTGTAATTTAACACAAGAAAAAGCAGCAAATTCTTACATTTGAAACCTTGAAATTACATATTTGCTTTAGCAACTAAGAACTATTCACCCAATATTTGTTGATTATTTTTCTTTTCAGTCCACTAATTGATTAATTGTTTCAGCTCTAATTGTCTAAGCAGTTGAGTGATTTAATCTAAACATGTGCATCGTATTCCATGAGATCATCATATGTATAGAGCATATATTGGGGGTAGTATAGTGAGTGTGAGAAGAGCTAAAATAATTATGATAAATATAAACCATCAAAATTAAATTTTAGCTATTTTGATGATGGATTAAATGCCAAAATTTGCTTTACCACTGTGTCCAATTTGCTGTTTTCGTCTGTTTCATGTCATTGTAAATGGAGTATCATTTGGGATTTGGACAGCTCATCGGATAAGACAAAATCACCTTGGACAACAATGTAAATTTTCACTATATTCTAACAAAATAATGAGTAGATTCATTGAGAAAATAATCTGCAGACGATTCTATAGTGAAAAATGCAATAAATAAATAAATGAAGATAAACGTGTAGTATTTTAATAATGTAGGACACAGGATGTGGGCGTGTTTGCACTGTACATAAGAATGATTGCAGTCAGTGGAAAGTCATAAAACCAGCGCAGCTGCACTTGCAATCTCTGCTGAGAAACGTTTGTCCGGGAGTAACCTCAGCCTGCATATCTGCAACGTGTGTTTTGAGTGTGTGTGTGAGTGTGTGTGTGTGTGTGTGTGTGTGTGTGTGCGAGTATCTCTGTAGGGGGATGGGTTTCAGTTTCATAGCATCATCTCTCAAGAGTTTATATATGCAAGCGTGTGTGTGTGTGTGTGTGTGTGTGTGTGCGCAGCCTCCCCTCCCTCTTTATCTTACTCATTTGGTTTGCGTGACCTTATATGGAAAATGGGTCTTGTGGTGTGAGCAGTTTCAGCCAATCAGCTTGCTCCGGGATGATGGAGGGGTGCGTGGAGGAAGCTGGCCGGCCTGTCTGGGTGGGGTTTTCAGGGGGAGGGACAAACCCGAGCCGGCTCCTGTTTGAAAATGAATGATACCCTGCTCGAGTTGTAGAAACCGTGGTTGGCTGGCGGATTTCGGCGTGCTTAGCGGCAAATAGAGCATCTTATAAGACAGAGGGAGAGAAAAAGTGGACTTGAAGCTTCGATACAAACCGGGGGAAGAATTAGTCTCCAGTAATGAAACGTGAGTACCTCAGATTTACACGTGTGTGTCAGGTAGAAAGAGATTTCACTTAGACAGATTAGACAGGAAACCGGTTGGTAGTGATGAATGAGAAAGCAGCTTGCATGTGTGTGTTACTGTTGATTTAATATGAATTAAGATCAGTTAAATCCTCATATGTTGTGTCATAGTCCTACTTATCATTTGGCTGTATTTGTAGTTTAAATGGAGCTCATTTTTAGCCTGATTTTTCTGCTTTTCACATGAATTTAACATGTATTTCATGGACCGTATGTCTCAGTCACCTTGCCTTCTTTGAAAAGGGTGTAACCCATCCACCAGATTTAAAGTAGATCTACCATGAAAGAGATGTATTCAAAGCCTTGCCCCATTTTTGTGTAATTGAATTGTGCAGCAGTGGATCAAAATGTTAGGCTTGGCTGTTTTTTAATGAGGATGCTGAGGATCACGCCCAGTCTGCTTCTGAGAGGCAGCAGACTGGTTTAATGTTGACGTGGATCGATCAGAGGATCGAGGTATTGATAGAGCAAACAGTTGATCTCGCTGTTTTCAGCGACAACATCAGGGCCAGAGAGACGAGGTGGAGGTGGAGGTGGAGGTGGATGTTATCGTGGACAAGAGGAGGTGATGCATGAGAGCAGAAAGACAAAGCTGAAGGGAGGGGTGGGGTTCAGTCTGGTCTGTTTGACAGGGGATTAACATAACTGAAGTTTACAGGCATGGCTGCGTTGTGTTTTTTGGGGGGGTGTCCCGTGTTTGGTCTGAAGCATTCATGTTTTTGCTTGATGATGAGGTTGTGATGGACACCTACCACATTAATCATATCAAACAAACAAGTGTTTGCAACTGTTGCATTTTCTGGATCGAACAGCTTGCTCTGCATTCATAATCCTCTCCTGATTGCATGAATACGGTTGCAATAATGATGTCAGTTTGCGCAGTGCTTAAATCCAGCAGATCGTTCATGCGGGGCTTTAGTTAGGTTGCCACATGACAAGGAAATGCAAGCAGGGATGCAAATAATACTTCCTCCTGTCCAGCTGTTTTGATAATCGGTTCACAGTTTGAGTTGTCTTTCTCTGTTTAAATTTAAGACTTTTCAAGGTGTCACCTTGGTTTCTGTGCAAACTGTGAAGGCCATTTTTAATTTGACACATTTCGTAGACAAAACAATAAATAGATCTGTACTCGTGGTGGCTGACCTAGTCCAATAATAACATCCCAATCTATTTAATAGCAATCACACAATCCACAATCTAAATTGCGATTTCTTTTTCTCATTTGGAAATGCCTTGCAGACCTAATCATCCAATCTTGTTCTCAAATCAGTTTTTCAATAAGATTATGTGAAGTTTGGAAACAAGTAAAGAGACACCATGGACACCTTAGATCATGATCTCTATATAAACGTTAGATAAGCCATCACTGATCTACACTGGAAATAATCATTAGCTGCAGCCTATTCCCTGCATGCCCTTCCCAAGAGACCATAGGTTTGCTCGAGAGTGAAAAAGTGAAGTGGGAAAGCTCACAAATAAAACCCATGGGTGATACCAGTAAACCATTAAAAGATTTCAGGAAATAGATCATGACAAGTGAAAGTGAGTTAACCACACCAGAATGAAGAAGATTTTATTTTTGTCACCATGGAGCTAAATGAGAGGCAGTAATCTTCAGCTTTAATACGTGATCTAAACGTGATGTGCTCATGTGATGATGGTTCATCAAACCAAAAGGAGAAATAAAGAAGGGGTAAGGAAGAAATAGCCTTGGGGTTTTTTCCCAGCATGATATTTAAAGCTATATTCATCCAGACTTGGAGGGTGAAAGCGACTGAACCTTTTCTCAAGATCAGTGTCACATCCTTCAGCTGTCCCATCCTCTGACCGAAACAATGAAAGAGCCAAAAGAGAAATAGGAGGAGGAGGAGGGGGGTTGAAATGTCAAACCATACCCCATCAGTTCATCTTGCTGCCCCCACCCTCAACTCCATATTAATGCTGCTGGAAACCCACATCCACTCCCAGCTGTGTCCTAGAGGAATCTGCAGCTGTATTGGAAGTCCGACCTGAAGTAAAATGGTTGCTTTGCAGGGTCGTGACATTTGTTCGTCTTGGCTGCGAAACCTTCTGGCCACCGTGGGACTCATAAAATTACAAAATGCCCTTAGGGTCAGCTGACTGCTCGCTATCTGACTGAAGAAGAATTGATTTTCTTTTACAACGGTGGTGTTTTGAGGTGATGGCTGCTGATGCCAAAAAAAATCAGGAATGCCGTCAATTTATGTTCTTCCATTTTAGATAAACAGATGGATACATTTCCACTTAACCTGTTTTTGTAGTTTTTTTGGAAGGCGTGTTTGGCGGATATGTGTCAAAACTCTTCAGCCTGATGGAAAATATTTTCGTTCCTGTTCTCTGACCTCACTGGAGCCTGTGTTTTTTTGGGGGTTTTTTTTCCACTTGTCCGAGCTCAATTATCCCTGACAGTGGAGTCATGATAGGCTGCTGCCACAATAGGCAGACGAAGCCGCTGGTATGTGTTTTCAGCTCACTTAAATAAACAGGCGGCAGCAGAAGCTCAGACCAAAGAGGGGGCTTGAATGAGAGGGAGCGTCACGGAGGTGTGGGGTTGGATGGTGGCCGTGGGGTGAAGGTTTATTGTTTAGGAGGCCTTGATGCGTTTCCTGCTATGAGGTAATGGCAAAAGCATGAAAGGATTCTCCCTCCAACTCCAACTCTGATCTCATTTTACACACTAACACAGGAAAATGATGCAGGGCCCATTGCTTTGTCTGTCTTTGACAAAAAGTTGTATGTACGTGGTACTTTAAATGGATTTTGATTGGGCAGAGCAATGGGACTTTTTTTTTTAAAGGGTGTTATGTTTACCAAGAACGGCAATAAAAGGCAATCTATTCATCGCAGCAAGACAATGTTATCTCAGTGTTAGCTCAACTCCATATGGTCCTCGCACTGTTGCCATACAACCAAATTTTGTCAACAGAACAGTCGTAGTATAGGCAAAGATAATATTTGCCTGGCACCTCGTGAACTCAGCTAGATGAAGCTACACATAGTGGTTGGCCTTTGAGGGATTTACTGTTCTGCATTTATGCACATTACAGTTCTTCTTGTGTGTATTTATTCAGCATTTCAGTCATTTATTTATTTGTAATGTCTGAGTAATTGATTGTACACTTGAGACGGATGGAAAAAAAACAGGAAACTACTACAACTGCTTTAAAAAAGTCATGTGATCAGGTGCCAACAGCACTCAGGCGTTAGTCTTGTGAGGACTAGAGGACACTGGCTGTCACACATCAGTGTTACTCCCTCGCATTTAGACGAGTGATGTGTCCTCTCGTAGCTCAATACCGAGTACTGTGTTGTGGATACATGCTACAAAGATGACCCACCATGATTCAATGAACTGATCCACATTAAAGTGCAAAAGATGAGAGAAGTTGATTGACAGACAACAAACCGGCAACTGGTTTCTAAGCACATATTCCATCCATTCGGTGGGGATGTGCTGATTTTCAGTGTTATATATCATTGTAAACTGAGTATCTGTTAGATTTGATGCTGTTGGTTGGACAAAGGAAGGTATTTAAGATGTTACCTTGAGTTTTAAGACATTTGAACAGGCATTTTTCACAATTATTTGGCTCAATAATAGAAAAGTTCATGGATTCATTGAGAAAATAATCAAGGGTTAATCAATGATAAAAATAATCATTTCAGCCCTGTATTAAATGATAACAGGCAGTGAAACGGCTCAGAGACCTCCCTGAGAAGATTTTTGTTATTGTTGGAAGATGCTTAAACCACTTAACTTATTTTGCGGATGCTTGTGATGTATTTGTCGGAAATACAGTAGCTAACAAGCCCTGCCGCTCCTCTCTTTCAGTGACCGCGTGTGAACCCACCGCCATGTCTGAAGCCGTGGTGATGGAGCCTCCCAGAACAGGCGGCTTCCTGGAGTCATCCTGCGGTGCGGGAAGCAGCGCCGCTTCCCTTGATGACGGCATTGTGGATACAGCAAAGTACGTCCAAGCAAACACATCCAAAACACAGTGACACCACCGTCTCGAGAGCTTTACTTCCCAATCTGGGTGTTTGGAAATGAATCTGTGGGGTCACAGTATAATAATAATAATAAGACAGGACAGAGCTCCAGTGTTCAGTAGTAATACTTTACATAATGTTAGTAATTCTGAAGCCTTGTTGTGTATAGAATTACATTCATAGCAGAGTAATTATAGTGGTTTCATCACTTTTGCTTTGTTCTTGTAGCTTTAATTTAATAAGGTGATGTTTACTTCGAAGCTGGTATCATGAGTGTTTACAAGATCCACAGTTGAGATGAAGGTATAATGTGTACTTTCAAGTGTGATGACGAATATAACAGTGTGTTTACCCGTATGACTCAGTCCAGGGTCGAGTTTCTGCCTTTGGTTTTCCCCTTAGGATGCGACAGTCACTTTGGGAATCCACTCTCCTGTGTTCAGTGACGTGTTTTTTCCTTTTCCCTTTCTGCAGCGAGTCTTCAGAGGAAGAGTCCACAGGGGAAAAGGAAGAGGAGATTGGTGCACATAATGAAGTCACCTGCAGTGCAGAGACAGAGACCAAGGTCCCTGCTGAAGACGCCTCAAACACACAGACAGGTGAGGGCTGAAGGAAAAACCAGCCGAGGTCGAGGGTGTTTACTCTTTCCTTCGTGCCCTCCCAAAAAACTAACACTTGTGACGGTGGTGCGGCTGGAGATAAGCAGCATGTAGGCACATACTGGGCTCTATTCTCAGTTGGATCCAGTCACTTTGTTGTTTCTGAAGTCAGGATTAGTGACTTAAAAAACCTTTTTCCTGAGGAAGTGGACCGAACATTAGGTCTCTGGTTTCTGGCAGAACAGTTTGACTTTCCTTTTCCTGCCTTCGCTTTGACATTCCTTCCTGTCTAAGTCAGTGAGGGCAAAAAAACCCACGTACTTCTTATTTTTTTTATTTTTTTGGTTTGTTATACAAAGTTTCATTTTGATTATGAAATAAGGCTGACCTGATTTTCTTAAAATTCCATTGATTCAGGGTGATGGCTCAACTAGTAAAGGGCATGCCACGTGGACAAATGCAAAGTCTGCGTTTGAATCCAGCCTGCAGCCCTTTGCTGCATGCTGTCCTTCCTCTATTTCCTCATTCTCTGCAGCTGTCTCAAATAACCAAATGAAGGCAGTAAAAGGTTATTTAGATTAACAGGATCTACTCACAGGAACCTTCATAACTTCCACCAAGTCAGCAGAGCAGTACATCTTAAATAGGTTATTCTATTAGTGTGATAGAGTTCTCCACTTAAATCATCTTTTCAGTTCTTAGTTATTAAATAAAATATCACTAACTTAATTTAAACCTCTCGTGCTGCGTGTGCTGATAACCAGCTGTTTGATGTCGGGTCATAAGTCATTTAGTTCGTCTATCTGCAATATGACATATTGAACACATCCTGCTGGCTGCTGATTCAGTGACACATTCTTCTTTCTGATTGTACAAACAACAAGATGGACGAGGTGCTTTCCCCTTTGCTAATCAACAATCTACTGCTTTTTACAACTTGTATATGTACTTCTACTTTTGTAGCTCTGGGCATTGGTTCTTTCACTTATGATAGTTTTGGAGTCACCAAAATTATTGCTCTGAATGTGGCAACATCACTAAAAATAGGTACAACAAGTGGGAAGATATTCAGACGGACTGTGAAGTAGCCAACACTTTATTTAAACATTAAAGGAAAGGTTAGTGCACTGAAAACGTTGCTGATAATCCCTCACTGCACTGGAAACTGAGCGCACACAACAGCTATCAGCAGGAAGTGGCCCATATTGTTTAGATTGGAGGTTGTTATTTCACTGTTTGCTCAGCGAGTCTGGCTAACAGTCATCTTTTACAAACCTTTATGGGAAAATGACTGCTCGAGTTTTCTCACCAGTTACTTATAAGACTTGTACTTACTTCATTTATAGTCAAAAATAATACCACACTTTATTTGTTTGTGCTTTTCAAGGCACACTAAAACACTTTACATAAAAAACGAACACGTCAGAGTGGTACTGCACGTTGGTGAGATAATACTGACTTTACTTTCACAAGCAAAAATACATTTAACTCCATCAGAGCGGAGAATGCTATCAATAAGAGGAAGACGTCATATATGTGTTTTGCCACGGGCTTAGATCAGCATCATTTGCTTAGTGTTTATCTCCAATATGACAAATACAGGGTATCTGTCTGTCTCACGTGGAGTTCTGCAGTTTCTTTAAAAAGAGATCAGTCATTGAAATCTCGTTGCGACCCTTTGCTTATTTTTCTGAATGCCTTTTTTTTTTTCTTCCAGTGAAAGCCCAGCGCCCAAACTCACTGTCTGTGACAGCAGCAGGGGAGCTGGGCCTGTGGACGTCACAGGGGGATGCACAGGTGAAACTGAGGATGGGAGACACCGGCCTGGCTGCTGAGACGCCTTTGACCGTCAACCAGATGTTTACCTCAGCCGTAGAACGCTTCGGCGACTGTTTAGCTCTGAGCTGGAAGGAGGGCGAGCAGCAGAAGACCCTAAATTACAGAAATTACTACGAGTCCTGCCGCACGGCTGCCAAGAGCTTCCTTAAGGTAGGTTTTTATCTATTAGTTAATCGAGCATAAATGGAAGGACACACACAGTAAGTCAGGTTTAGTCAGGTTTACTGGAAACCAAATCCAGAACAGAGCAACATGTAAATTATGGAAATGTTTGTGTTGCGCAAGAAGAGTTTTCTCAGAGAAGTTTCCTGTTAAAATATAGAAAGGTTAATTACACAACACATTTAAAAATAAAGACAGAAGTATCTGTAAATTCTCTTCACAGAGAAAAGTACTTCTTATTTTAGCCCACCCTCATTGTCCCTCAAGGTCCCTTTTTAAACAATCAACCTCTGTTGTCATAGTTTTTAAGTCTTGTGTCGGTGCATTTGATTTCATGCCAAGTCAGTCTAGACAACGCATAACACAGTGCAAAGGAGTCTGTCTGAAATGTCAGCGCAGCAGCTCTGGACAGGCCTCAGCTGTTTCGCACAGGACACAGCGAGTTATTGTTTCTTGTGAAATCCAACACAGTTAGTCAGCACAGAGACTCAGCAGGACTCACGCACGCATAAAGACTCACACGTGTCTCTCTGTGGTTATTAGCAACCTGAGCATACGTGCTGAAATGTGCAGCATAAACTTGTGACCTTTGCTTGTTTTAGGTCTAAAGGTTTGTGATGCGAAGCTCGCAGCGTAACAAAGAATGTTCTCAGTCGTTGACAAAGCGCGCTCAAGTCAGCGATGGGGTCACGTTTCCATCTGCGCGATTCGAGCTTCACATTATGTGGCATCTGTTATGAAAGACATTTTTTAAAAAAAGCTTATTGCTATCAGTTTCCATGATGGCAGTCTTGTGTACGTTTGGTTGTATATCTGTTTCCATAGTAACAGCTGCCATGGCAATGCAATTCAAGTAACCCTGAGCGCTGATCAGCAGATCAGTTCATAACTGTCTCCACATGTTTGAGGAAGAAAGACAAAGACAGATTGCAGTGCATGTTTTATAATCTGAAGTCACCAGTCAATCAGTTATTTTTGTTCTTTATTTTCATCAAGATGAAACTTTACAAAGATCGGTTTATTTCTATAAAATAAATTAAAGAGGGGGTGTGATGAGATGTGTACTACATAAACAGCAATGTCGCCTAGTTTGAATCCAGCCAGGGAACTTTTTCTTTTGCTGTCTGCCTCTCAACTGCTGTGCGACTGTCTTTAAATCTTTAAAAACAAGAAAACGCACAGCACTGTCGTACCTAAATTATAAACTGAAAATGTTTGTGCAGGATATCCCAATATTATTTGTAGGACTAGTTAAGAGGGCGTTGTTTTATTTATACTTCAAGTATGTTCTGTTTTTCTACAGCTTGGTCTGCAGCGCTACCACGGCGTCGGCATCCTGGGCTTCAACTCCGCTGAGTGGTTTATTGCTGATATCGGAGCCATTTTGGCAGGGTGAGTTTATGTAACTGTCAGTGATGAGTGAGTGAGTGCTTCACTCACAGCTTCATTGACAGCTGTGGATTATGTAGTGAATGTCTGCACATCTTCCACACCTGAGTGGTGCAATCAAAGGCTTGAGATGTCAGTAACCCCCGGGTGTCATTCAGTTCAGCACGTAGCCTCTTAGACACCTTGACTGATAGATCACACAAATATGTACTTAACAGAAAGCTGATGAACTGATTAACTCAAGTACTCGACTTGTAGTGTGATTGTAATCATCGCACAACCCTTCAGATTTATCTTGTAATCCTTTGGAGGTGTCTGTGTTGGGAATAACTGGACTGAACTTGTTAACTGTATTAAAAACAGTCCAGACACGCTCCATCCTGTGCTGTTACAACAGGATACTTCAGTACTTTTTTTAAAGATTTTTTTTTTGGCCTTTTCAAGCTTTATTTGATAGAGACAGCTGAAGAGTGACAGGAATGCATGGAGAGAGAGACGGTAAATGGCTGCTCTACCAACTGAGCTAAATGCCACCCCACTACTTAAGTACATTTTGACAGACTATTACTTGTTGTGTTGGTACTTTTGCTTCGGTTAAGGTTTTGAGTGCTTCTTCCACTACTGATAAATTGTGCGCAGATCATATAACAGCAATCACAACCCTCTCCTCTGCTCTGATTACATAAATACTCAGCATGGATGCTCCCCGACAGGAATCAAACCTTGCGATTCATTCAGCGGACTAAAACAGACCAAAGAATCGACTCTCACCCCGTTTTTTAATTAAGAACCTAAGCTGTTGGTTTGTCACAGACCGATTTGCCTCAGCTGAGTTCCTCACATCACCAAACATGTGCTGCATAGCATTTGGGTTTGTCAGTCAATTCTTCTTGTGTGCCAAGAGCTGTATCACACATGTTATTACTGATACTGGATTCCCCAGTTTCCCACGCAGAGAATGTATTGAAGCAACTGTCAACCTGTCAAGCCGGTCCTCATGAGCCAAACCACAGATTTAGCTTAATAAACTCAGTAGTAGACTCATGCTTACAGCTGGAAATCAAAATCAAAAACATTTGGATTAGGCCTCGTTTGTCTTTTTAGAAGATGAATGCACTGAAGGTATTCTAATGAAACAATGCTGACCTAGCCGGTCGGGTAGTTTCGGTTGTCACATCTTCATTCGGAATGTAAGAGTTAAAGCGCAACAAAATATCAGGCTTGGTGTGATCAAAGCTGACAGCACACACACAATGGAGATGTCTTTCAGGTCTTACTGTTCTCTGGAATACATGAAATATCTTGTACAGCAGGTTTCTGCCAGAGTAGCACGCACGAGTTTCATTTTAATCTAAATGTGAAAGGGAAGCTTGCTCAGTCTGACAGCTCCTTTTTGTCTGTTGCAGCGGGTTTGCTGTGGGCATCTACACCACCAACTCTCCTGAAGCATGCCAGTATGTAGCAGAAAACTGCAAGGCCAATATCATCGTGGTGGAGAACCACAAACAGCTGCAGAAGATCCTTCAGGTGAAGATATGAATACAAATAAAGTTTACATGCCACATATCATGTAGCAAATCCCTATGGATTACACACATGCTGTGTCCTGACTCCAGACTAAATACTACACTGTACAGTGTATATTACATTCTAGTCTTAATAGTATACTACATTTGCTTTTGAAATTAACACACTTAACCATTTTTATTACCAAAAGATGATACAATAGTCGACTGTGTCACTGCCAGTTAAAACGAAAGAGAGCACAAAATGTATTTTCCAGAAATACAGCAGCTGTTTTTTTTTTTTTTCCTGGAGCTGCTTTTTCCACATGCACACCAACAGCACACTGAAATATCAAGAGGTTTAGTCTTCATACTGACCAGTCTGAGTATTCTTTCTCAGTGTGAACACACCACATACTTAAAACCTGCTCAAAATTCGCATAAGTAAGTGAAGAAAGGATGCGGGACACAACTGATTTTTGCATTCTTAATCTTTAACTGTTTCGACTGATCATTTTCTGCCATAAAATAATTACAAGTCTTCTTGTCGACTATTGGCTGCAGTAAACCATTTACAATGTATCCTGTTTGTTCACAGGTTGAAGACAAGCTGCCACACTTGAAAGCCATTATCCAGTACAAAGATGCACTAAAAGAGAAGAGACCAAATCTGTACACGGTAAGCAGAACACAGCCTGTAGATGTACAGACATTAAAATATTTATTTAGTTCAGGAAGCATCAGCTAAGTGTTTTTTTTGTGTGTGTGTTTGTGTGTGTGCTGCAGTGGGCCGAGTTTATGGAGCTCGGACGCGATGAGCCTGACGAACCTCTCGACGCCATCATCTCCAGTCAGAAGCCCAATCAATGCTGCACACTCATCTACACCTCAGGAACCACAGGCCAGCCCAAAGGAGTCATGCTCAGCCATGATAACGTGAGTTACATGAGTGTTTTTTTCATGAGTAGTGAAGTGTCACATATTTGACTTCTGACGCTGACAGCAGAAATGCACTCACACTGTAGATGCAGGTGAAAGCTCAACGTGTTGCGCTGCTTGTTAGACAGGTTCCTGCATAGATACAGATCAGCAACGAACCCCAAGGACAGATGTCGTGCTGTCGTCTAGTTACATGTACATATTTTATTCCTGTCACAGCTCAGTCATAGAGGCATAAAACACATATTAACTGGACTCCTCGCTCCCTCTCCTCAGCTTACATGGACCGCGCTCTCCACCAGCCGTCACGTGCGTCTGACAGACGCCACTCAGGCTCAGGAGTCTGTGGTCAGCTACCTGCCGCTCAGCCACGTCGCTGCTCAGATGGTCGACATCTGGGTCACCATGAGGGTCGGAGGGGCGACATACTTCGCTCAGCCAGATGCACTGAAGGTGAGATACAGCAGTTGTGCTAGCACATGGTGAATGGTACACAAACGCATAAAGACTACTGCTGCATGTTCGTTAAAGTTGTAATGAAGGCAGGAGAGGCAGATAAAAGCCTTGCTTTTTTTTTTTTTCAATCAGGGCTCTCTGGTAAACACCTTGAAGGAGGTTCGTCCCACAGCCTTTATGGGCGTCCCACGCGTCTGGGAGAAGATGCAGGAGAAGATGAAGTCCGTCGGAGCTAAGTCTTCGACCGTGCGCAGGAAGGTGGCTGCCTGGGCCAAAGATGTCGGCCTGCAGACTAATCTGACCAAGATGAATCAGTACGTGCACGTTACAAAGTTTCAACTTTATTTAGATACATGTGTGTCATTTTTTTGGGTATCTTGGCGTTGTTCATGACATTGCGCGTTTTAGTCATCATCTCTTCAATTCAGGGTTATATGAGCCTGTTTTTAAGACATTACACAATGACTTTACAGTCATACTGATGGTTCTGTGAAGCTAAATGCTATGCCATGCTGCTTGCGTGACTCAAAACACTCACACTTGCTGTTTTGTGTCCCTCCTCCTCCTCTGAAGTGGGGCAGCTGGTCGCCCAACATTCAGCTATCAAATAGCCAAAAAGCTTGTGTTCAAAAAGGTCCGTAAGGCTCTGGGTCTGGACCGCTGCTCCAAGTGCTACACAGGCGCCGCACCCATCACCAAAGACACCCTGGAGTTCTTCCTCAGCCTGGACATCCCTGTGTATGAGCTGTACGGCATGAGTGAGAGCACCGGGCCTCACACCATCTCCCTCCCCGATGCCTTCAGGCTCACCAGGTACTTTTTCTCTTCTTACTTTAATTTGATTTGACACAGAATTTCTTCACATTGACCTAAACATGTGCTTGGTGGTGAATTCTAAGAATGTTGTTGTGTCCTGCAGCTGTGGTAAAGAGATCATAGGGTGCAAGACGAAGCTGCACAACCCGGACGAGGAAGGAAACGGTGAGATCTGCTTCTGGGGCCGCCACATCTTCATGGGTTACCTCAACATGCCTGACAAGACGGAAGAAGCTCTCGACGCAGACGGCTGGCTGCACTCAGGCGACCTAGGCAAACACGACGAGAACGGATTCCTCTTCATCACCGGAAGAATTAAAGGTGCTTATTCTGTATTCCTTGTGGAGTTGGATAACACTCAAACAGGATCAAAGCTTTTACATCCATAAATTAGGGATTCATTGTCCTTTTAGAGCAGTTCAATTAACAACAGTGAAACCTGTCTGTTACTTAGCCTGTATTTGTTCTTGTGTTTGACTTTAGAGCTGATCATCACAGCAGGAGGAGAGAACATACCTCCTGTTCCAACCGAGGATGCAGTGAAGGAGGCTGTGCCACTGATTAGCAACGCCATGCTGATCGGAGACAAGAGGAAGTTTCTGTCTATGCTCCTCACCATTAAGGTAAATCTTCGAAACTCAGAGCAGATGCATAAAGCTCAAGATTTATAATGCCGCACCTACGCCTGGTTCTGTTTCATAAATCTCAATCCATGTAAGGAAATGAGGCTCCACACACAGTTTGCCTTAAAGGGATGTGGAAATGCACTTAATCACCCAAGACATATCGATACTTGTACCCTCTCCACCCTTCATTAGATATCAATGAGAAGGATGGCAATTTTTCTAGACTGTGCTGCATCAGCGAGGTTCGCAAACAGCACCATCTGTCTTTATAGGCGACCATTATGCACAACTGTGGCTATTAATAGCTCCCGATTTATTACAAGAGCCTGTAAATCACCGATGATGATTGATTAATCTATAGAGAGCTTCACTTTAGAATCCACATACTTCTTTCATGGCAGTTCTGTGTGGAAACTTATGCATGTTTCTGTGCATTCATATTATTTATACATCTGGCCCCTGGTGTACACTTTACAGCAAGAATGGTTCTGTTTGTCCACGTCAGTGATGAACTGAAGTCGAGGACGGCAGGTCACTGTAGTGTGTAGGGAAATACGGGTGTAGATAACGCAGGATGTAAGAGTGAAGTGTCAGATGGCGACTGAAGATGCGTTAGACTGTATCTTGAGAAGTGTATTTCAAAACTGGCACGGAGCCTTGTAAACATCCTCTCTTTATAACTTTTTTATCTAATCTCACCATCAATAGTCAATATACTTTATCTTTCTTGCCTGATAGCAGAAGGAGTGGCAAGCGCTGAGTTTTCTTTTCAGATGCTGCCCTCTAGTGGTAAAACTGTAAGAAGATGTAGACAGCCCTCCAAACTTTAAATGTATTAATGCTTTAAGCTGTATGATTAGAAGATAAATAAATGGAAATATCAGGCAATTACACCTTTTTAAAAATGTTTTCTCTGCAGTCTCAGGTGCATGCAGAGACAGGCGATCCAGAGGATGAGCTGACACCAGAAGCTGTTGAGTTGTGTCGGAAGCTGGGCAGCAACGCCACACGAGTCTCTGAGATCGCCGGCGGCCGAGACCGGGTGATCCACACCGCCATTCAAGAGGGAATCAACAGAGTCAACGAGAAGGCGATCTCCAACGCTCAGCGCATTCAAAAGTGGATTATTCTGGATCGGGATTTTTCGATTTCAGGAGGAGAGCTGGGTGAGTAAGGGAGTGCTGATCATGGGATCTTTATTCTGCAAGAAGAAGAATGTCACATGTCTAAAACTTTCAGAAACAAATATTTAACATATGATTCTTCTTGTTTCACAGGCCCTACCATGAAGCTGAAGCGGCCAGTGGTGGCGAAGATGTACAAGGAGCAGATTGAGAACTTTTATAAGGAGCTAGCAACTCCTACAACCCCAGACAACCCTCTGCCTCCTAAATAAAGCTGCTCCTCCACTTGCTGGGAGATCCAGACTATTTCCATCCTATTTATCCAGCATCTCCCTGCCGCCATTTGTGTAAAAATGTTTTGGTTGCCTTAGGTTTTGGTCATTCCGTCATGGTTTACATATGTGTTTGTTGTACAAAAGGAAAGCAACAGTGAGAAGCCATTGTAAAATAGCTATTAAATAATTCAACTATTTATTTGGGTATCGGACAGATGAAGTAGCTGCAGCTGTATGTAAGAAAATGTTTATTGCACTGCTTTACTTGACATAGAAAAGACAGAGAATCCAAAAAAATCAAATTCATATGATGGACTAAAGGAGTCATTTGTGTTTTTGAACATAATTTATTTTCTGTTTGCCAAAGTTCACGCGGGCCAAAAAGGCTTCAAAGAAAACGAAGTCTATAATTCAGCAGTCTTATCCAATGTTTACTGGTCTTTTACTTGTATTTGGTGTTTTTTTTTTCCTCTTGTCTTGTTCTGAAGATATTACTCACTTATTTTGAACATTTGCGTATTGAACACGGGTGTATTGTACGTAAGTATTTCATAACTAAGCATCCAAATTTTATTTTTCCATGCTGTAAAAACATGTCATTGAAGCCATATATCTTGCCTTTTTTTGTAATTGTAAAGTCAGACTAACGTTCTGTATGCCAGCCTACACACCTGCCTGGTCCTGTTGAAATGTTTGACCGCAGTCCTTCTGTGTGCAGACCTTCTTTTGTGTAATATTGTGAATATGTTTTGCTTCTGTCATCTTTATTTAATTTTATAAGTTAATTTGACATTGACTCAACATTTAGGCATCAAACATGGAAAAGGTCTAACAAAATGTATATACGTTATATTATTAAATAGGTTTACTAGGGTGCAGTGAAAGAGGACATGGAGGTAGTTGGTGTGAGAGAAGAGGATGCAGAAGACAGGGTTAGATGGAGGCAACTGATTCGCTGTGGTGACCTCTGAAGGGAAAAGCCGAAAGGAGAAGAAGACTAGAGTTGTCCTTACTGGCCATGTTTAATGCATCAGGCATAATAATGTTCAAATGCTCGAGGTTTTGATCTGGCGACCACTTCCTTGAAGACATTTCACACATCTTCACCATTTTAAATATAAAAGTAAGGAAGTAAAAGAGGTTGTTGCACTCCAAAGAGCTGATTTTGTAAATGAAGTCTTTGTAAATAAGCATATCGTAGGTATTTGTAGCACTCTGAAAGTTCAGAGAGATGGTTTGAAGGTTATGGTGGTTATGGCCAACTGATGTTCAGGGTAAACAAAAAAACTTTGAGGTGTGCGTGTGAAGTTAAATAAGGAAATGATGGTGATTCAGTATGTCATGGTGAGTGAGTCTCTCGCTGTCTTCAATTCGTACAACTTTACAACTTCATGAAGCCAACAACGTCCCTCCAAATCTACTGAAATTTTATTCTACAAAAATAAATAAAATAGTTCAGTAAGAGCTCACAAGACCCCAGACAGAAAACTGTGTTTACCTGACCTTAATGAGCTGTTAATATTGTGTGTAATATCAGGGCTAAAGATTGAAATATGCATGACGCTGCAGGAAGAAGTGAGCCTGTGAATGTTGTGTGATCAGTTATGTAATAAAAGTTAATTAAGCTGAGTTCTGTTGTTCTTCTGTTTCTTTTGAGTGAATGTGGCTCATAAAGAAGTACTCAGATCTTTTACTAAAGTAAAAGTAGAAATGCCAGTGTTAGATTACTGTTACACATAAAGCTCCTGCATTTATAATTTTACTGCTGTAAAACTGCAAGACATTTTAGATTAGGCTGCAGCTAAAATGGGTAATGGCTGTGAAATAGAAAACCACAGCCTCATAACATACTTCAGTCAACACACAAATAACCTCACCAGCAGTTTCAACAGAACTTGTTTTAACGCTCAGAATAATGTTTGAATTTTTCCTCTGCCCACTAACCTTCCATGACGACTACTCAGGGTTTTCCACAACAAGCTAAAAGTATTAAAAGACATCTCCTGGTCCCTAAACAGATCACTGAAAATATGTAAAATATTCACATTTCATATTAATTTTCTGTCCATTAAATATCTGACGATCATCTAATCCACTGCTCTTCAAACTGTGGTACATGTAACACTGGTGGTATGTGACCTCCCTCTAGTGGTATGTGAAGGAATGATAAAAAAAAAACAAAAACATTTATTTATGTATTTATTATTAAATATATTCTATAAAAACATTAAGTGAAAATAAACAATGAGATCACTGTAATTTAAAATAGATTTTGCATTTCCTGCCATATTAATATCATTATTGATTCAAGTGCATACATCCTTCACCAGTCAGGAGCTAAACTGGCATGTCAAGGGAGTAACCAGGGGTAAAATTAATGGTTTAAAAACACTGTTATCGTGGCTCTAAATAGGAAATGTTTTAGGAAGAGAAGTGCAGATCAGGAGTTTCACTTATCTGGTACTTGAACTGGTTTCATTCAGAATTTAACAACAATCAAATACATTTCTTATTAGAAATAAACCCACCCATGGGATCAGAAACATCAGAAACACTGGACTAACAAAATTGTAGCAGTTTTAGTTTTTGATATATTTTTATAGTTGAGAAAGTGTTTATAGAAATTTAACTAGAGACACCCAGAGATGTTAAAGAGACACATATATTAGACTATCAGTACTGGTATGGCAAAAACTCACACAGAGTATGCCCTTACAATGTCATATATAATTTGGATGAAACGGTTAATAATGGAGGTTAAACTGCAGCAGAGGCCTCACAATTCTCACTGTGTTTCTCAGTGCAGAGCTGCGTCACAGAGTACAATTTATTGATCAACCTCTGCCATCCCTATAGTGACATTTCCTCGATAGATGGTCAATGCATCATGAGCATTATTGCCCGGCCTGCTGCTTGTCCTTTTAACCCCGCATAAGGACTGCACTGACCATCACATGAACCTTACATGAACCCTCCACGCACAGCCATGACCGGGTCACACAGCGGCCAATGATCGGACACACAGGGACAACAGTACTTAATGACTTTATTAATAATATGATTTCAAAATAAAAAATAACATTAAAATAACATGTTTTGTCCTTGTTAACAACTTGCATCATATGGCCACATGGTGGCATTGCAATGCCAAGTTTTTATTTTCAAAAATACCAAATTGTTCTGCCATCCAGTTCATTTGTTCTGCCCGTCGTTTGTAGCTTGGACCACATATATGGTACACATTTAGGGACTCCACCCTCCCCTGTTTTTACCCCCCCAGTTAAAAAAAAAAAATCAAACCTTTATAAATACAGGCAACCCTGTCCCCTTGTCACAGACACATTATGACGACTACTGACACAGGAAACATCCCGTCTGCACATGCCCCCTCCCCCCCACCCCCTCCCCATATTTGCAAGGAACCATTTGCTCTATATTTTCGCTCATCCTCTAAAAGATCCACACAGTAGATAATCTACCTTTGCTGTATTATACACGTATTATATATAATAGTCTCAGCTGAAATGCTCCACTCCTACAGACCTCCTCGCGGCTGCGCAGTGAGAGGCACCGCTGGTTCCGGAAGTGTTTCTCTCCTCTCTGTACTGTTTTCATTGATTTCTTAAGTTATGCTCAACCTAGAAACACAGGACTCTGGCTGGATAATGTAAAGTCATACAGGTTTACGTTATGACTAACAGTTTCACTTGTTTTTACCTTATTTTGTTTTAAATTATGTTGTATTCGTCATTTCATGACAAACGGCTGCTCCAGGCGAGCCTCAGCCGCCGTTGCCATGGAGATAAAAAATGGCGAATTCAAAACGATTGCTGTCGTTAACTAAAAGCGGCGCCGTAGTGGCGGAAAGTCTCCAAAAGTGACTCAAATAAATTAAAAGTTAACAAATTCAGGGTGTAGATAGTAAAGACAAAAAAAGTTATTTCAACATTTTTCTATGGTTTCCGCGCGCCATTAGTAGCGGTAAAGATTTACGTTTCGTGATTGGACAGTTCTTGCCGCAATGCTCCTTGGGAGTCGTAGTTAACTAACCAGATGGTTTCAAATGCTGCTGTTAATAAGAGTTTTCTCACATAACTCTGCCTATGGTAAAAAAGAAAAGAAAAAAAAGAATTGCACTGTTACTTCCGGTACCAGGGGTGCCCAAAAGAGTTCCCACTTCACAACCGTATTGTTTCCTATGATGTTTTTCTTCAGGCTCAAGTTATCATAACACAATAAAATTAGGTTGTTTGGGTACAGACTTCTATGAATGAGTAGAAAATAAAACACTCAAATCATAACTGGACATGACACAGAAAAGAAACATTTTAGCTCAACAGTTCAGTTCCCTGAACCAAAGTGTGGACTCCTCTTGTCCTCGTTCTGGTCCAGTTATTCCTACTGGAAGCAGAGGGTGATATCAAAGTTTAGCTCATCCAGCAAATATTTTCCAACACCTGCTTCCTGGTGTTCAGCTGTCATCAGAATCATGACACACAAAAACATACAGGGAACATCCCCCATAACATTTTCCGCCTAAAATAGATTCGATGGGCATGTTTGTTTGTGGATACTAGTGACAAATCATGCCCAATGAAGACAATTAAATAAGAAACAAACAAAAAATGGTTGGCAAAGAAAAAAAAATCAATTCATATCGTATTGCATGTAAATATTGTATAAAATCCTTAAAAATACAGTTTAGGTAACTACTTAAGTACTGAAGTCATCACAGCCAAAAGTGCAGAGGTCCATAAATAAAACATTGACTGTGTGTAGACAGTGGGGCTTCTCAAGTCCCCACATAACCTCCCCTCTCAACCACCACAACAAGGGACTGAATGAGTGCCTGGTCAAAGGTCAGAGTTCATGAACTAGGACTTAAAGGTTCCCACATCAATGCACAGAGAAGAGGACAGGAAGGTTGGTTTTTAAATCTCTCCTATCGCTGACAAACACACTCGCAGATGCACAAACATCACTCACACAGTTTCAAAGTTCATTCTCAGTAATCACGGCCTGAAGTTCTGTTGACAGAGGCACACCTAGAGAAAATGAGGGTAGGACGGGGGAAGAAGTGAGGGCAGGAGGGGGTTACTGCAGGGCACATAAGGCGGCAGGGATCCTGGTTTTTCTTCTTTTTTTTTCCTCTTTTCTTTTTTTTAAGTTGAGACACATTTTCCATGCTCAGACGGCGTATACAGTAAGGTCAGAGGGAGTGTGTACAAATCGCTGAGCCAGGCAGGCAACAGAAACAGAGAGCAAAGTATTAAAGCTATTGAAGCGTCAGAATCAAAACACTGTCGGCAGGAAGAAAACAGAAGAGGAAGGGGAGGGAGGCCGGGAGGGGATCTCATTCAAGGTTTTTAACCACAGTGGGCTGGTGTGTGTATGTGTCTGTATGTGTGTGAAGCCTGGAGGGGCCACAGGAACTAACACACCAGGGGCCTGGATCAAGAACCAAGTACACCTCAGTCTGACTTTCTTTTGAGGTTACTGGCTTCCAAAAACTGGTGATCCTAGAAACCGGTCTCACAAAGCTGACTCCTGGCTCTGTTAACCCACAAGAGGTGTGACAAGAAACCAATCACATGTCACCTCAAATAAAGATTAATTACTAATTACTGGAAGATTAAACTGTTGAACTCTCTGGAGAAATTCTGTCAGTGCAGCAGCAAAAGATAATATTTGAGCAGTTAAAAAGATATAAAAAGATCAAGACCAGTAGGCAAAGTACAGCAAATAATAATATGTACATCTAAACATAAAAAGTAGACACCAATAGTGAAATAATGCAGTAATCAAATACTAAAAGTAATAGGTTAATGCTCATAGTGGGCATTATCATACAGGCTTCCTTAAATAGTACATCGACTCAACATGTTCTACATTTTGCTTCTTGGATGGACAAACAATTAAAATTATATGAAATACAGACCCTAACAGTTAAAAGTAACACAGAGTAAATATCTACATTAAAAAAAAGTTTTAAAGGAAATCCTAATTATTGCTCATTATTACATGGCTACAGAAAGGAGACCTCTCGTTGGTTGGCAGGTGTGCATTTGAACGGAAATAGTTCTCGTCAACAGTTTAATCGCAGTTAAATTACAAGTCAGTGCGCAAAGAATATTCAACTGCATGTAACTGTAGCAGCAATACTAACTAACCAGTTACCTAACCAGGGATGTATTGATTATTTACAATTTAAACAGTCCCACTTCATTGTTGAAATAAGTGTGATAATGCACTCTGAGTGTCCTGATATTAAAAATCAAAGACAGTAAAAAATAAAAAAAAAGCAGGTTTTTTACGAGCTGCGTACAGCAGAACACCTTGTAAAGTTTCATGAGGCCATGTGCTGTGTATATAATTTACTAGCAGCTAATTTTCAGTGCACTGGTATACATTTTTAAGATGTTGGGTATTTATTTTTTATTTATAATCATTGTTACTTTCAGTCCTTGCATGTTCTTTCCTAACTGTAGTAATGAATTATTAATGCAAAATTAAATGTGCTGGACCAGTTTAAGACTTTCAGTGCAATTACATGCATGTGTATTTGTGAATGGGTATTGATAACTATGGCCAACCTTCTTTGTGTTGTATGCTAGAAGCACTGTTTAAGAGTGGGCAGCTGTGGTTTTTAGTCATCTCCAATAACATTTAAAGTAGCGCAGGAGTAGGTAACATTTACAAACATTTCATAAATATCTGATACGGTTTATAGAATGTAAAGCCAAGTATGTCGACCGATGTGTAGACATACGCTTTCGCTTTGTGCTCATGATTAATAATTGTTTACAGGTTTTAATTGAATCCTGGTGTAAATTATTTTAAGTGAAACAGCTCTGTGAGACCGGTCAGCCTGGGTTACAGTTATATGTCCAACCCAATGATCTTGCTTCATGATGCAGGCCCCTGAGAAATACATTTCAAATAGTTAGGGAAAGAAAACAAAGGGAGCGCTTTTAGTTTAGCTTATTTTTCTGCCTACATGCCCTTCGTCAATGCTCTTCAAGTGCCTGGTAACTTGGTCTCAAGCTCTTCACCATTACTTCAAATACTTCAAACCGCTTGAAGAGGGAACGTGGACCCTATTCAACAACAACCATCTTCACAAAATACACAACACAGCTGAAGCAACTTTAACTAGAGCTAATTAACGTGAGTAACTACCACACAGTCACCTGACGCTTCCTCTTTAAAACACTGAACCTAATCTCAAAAAGCAAGAACATAAAAACATGACCACCATTCGTGAAAAATAGTGGTATCAAAGTTTCTAGAGGGCTTGATTAACAGAAACATCACTGATAAAATGGCAACAGCCTACAAAGACACTGGAAAAGGAGTAGCAGGGATGGAAGCCATTAAGACAATACTGGATATTCAGGCATCCCTATTAACACTTGTTTCCCCAAACAGGGTATTTGGGGGGGGGGGGCTTCAATCTGCGTGACCATGGCTAACAGAGCGCACACCCCCCCTCACACTGCAAGTCGCAGAAAAAGGCACTAGAGTGGGGCTGTTGCTAGCCGTAGAAAAGTAAAAGCGATATACATTCATAGCTCACAGGTTATCGTAACCGCAATCTGGGAATAAATACACAAAATGCACTTGTAGAAAAATAAAATGTAAAAAAGCGTGGCCCCTATTCTTTTTCTTATTATTTTTGGATTCTGGGAGACAAGTATGGCTACTTTTTCACGGCTTTTTTTTTTTTAAACCCCCACCCCACCCTACCCACCACTTAGAAGGCAATTCAGGAGTGATCCTCCACTGCTCTGGCCGCGAGCAGTCGAGCCCTTTCATGCACGCCAATATGGGAATAAGGGAAGGAGGAGGAGGGATGGAGTGGGGAGGAGGGGAGGCTGTTGGTAGGAGGTCAAGGCTCAGCTTTCAGTGCGAGGAAGTAGAGGGGAATCTCAACAGAACATGTGTTTTCAAAAGTTAAGACAACAGAGAAACCCCATCCAAAACACAGTCACACACACACACGCATACGACACACGTCTCAGTGTCTTCATGTACAGTGTTGAGTGGAAGGACCTGGGAGATAAACGTGCATGAATGTGGGTACAACTTTACTTTAATCACCTCCCACTTAGCATTTATAAGCGCTGTGAACATTTCATAAATGGTTTATGACATACTGTAAATTGTAACTGCACTCAGCGGTAAAGACTTTTTAAGGGTTTGTTAATGTACAGTATTTATCAACAATTATAACTTCTTCTATAATTTTATATTAAAACAGTGTTTTCCTTTAATGTCCTTCATTCTCTGTTCATACATGAGGTTCCACTCATGCATGGCCACAGGAGGAGTTACAGTTGCTGATGAATACATTTAGAAAACTACATTATAGTGTGTTATGAACCATTTTTTTCAGTGTGTACACACACTGCTTAAAAATGCTAGATGTGGGGGTTCGATGTTAAGTATTACCTGAATCTGTATTTGCTTGATGTGTGTGTGTGTGTGTGTGTGTGTGTGTGTGTGTGTGTGTGTGTGTGTGTGTGTGTGTGTGTGTAAGGAAGAAGGGAAACCGGCTGTTGTTTGTGTTCGAGCCTCACAAACAAAGAGACGTCAGTAACCATAAAGACAACATCTCCTCTTAAACCTCAGCAGCACTCGCATGCACACACACATACGTGCACAGACAACACACACACGACTCAAGAGTATGTTGGGAGAGAAATGAGCTCCAGCTGACAGCAGGGGGAAGGGAACTGGAGTGTTCTGCCGAGTAAGGAGTGTGCGTGTGAAGGGGGAGGAAGAAGAGGAGGAGGAGGAGGAGGGGAAGTATTGGCTTTGCAAAGGCGGGAGCAATATGAGTGCAGGAGGGTGAAGGAGGGGGTGTGGGGTGCATTCCACAGCTCTGCACAGACTCCAAAAAAAAAAAGAAAAAAAAAAAAAGAGATGTGTAGTGAAAATCCTGACTGTAGACGGAGTTCAGCTACTCCGCTTCCCTCCCACCCTCCCCTTCCACACCTCCTCCTTCAGTTTCCTCCCCAGTGTCACCTGAAGGCGGTGTGTCTTCATGTGTGCTTGTGTTTTGTTCAGGTGTTTCTGTTTGTGTGGTAGTTGTTCGATGGTTCAGTCAGGCCTGTGAAGACAGCTGCGACAGATGTGGCTGCTCGTCCCCTGCTTAAAGAGGAGACGTGGTGGGGCGGGTCTACCTCCAACGCCGCTGCCATCCACACGCCAGTTTTCCCACGCCGGTTTCCACTTCCTGTCACGTGGCTGTCGCCTCCAGGTAGCTCTGTAGTTTGCGGACAGTGGACTCGTCCAGTGAAAAGAGGTCAAAGTCAAAGGTGGTGTTGGTCACGTTGAAGTGGCCCGTCTCCTCGATCAGGTTGACAATCTGACAAACGAGAGAGAAATGAGGACCCTGCATGCTGTATCACGCAGTAGTGACAGTGTTTGCTACAAATCTGATGGTGCTGACTGAAACTCCACAAAAACATCAGTCTCCTGCTCCCACAGTCCATAGTCTATAGGAGTATAACGCCTCCCGACAACCTGCAATTGGACATCCCTGCCTAATGTTACTGACATGACTACCTACATTAGGCAAAAATAATAACAATTTAAATTAAATATGTGTACTGTGTCCTTCGGATGACTTTATGCACATGGAAACTCAACATATAAAAAAGACATTTTAAAAGTAGTCCATACATTAACTGCAAATTCAAGTCACTTGTTTTGTAATGATAAATGGTGAATTTGATTTATACAGTCGTCCCTCGCTATATCGCGGTTCACTTTTCGCGGACTCGCTGTTTCACGGATTTTCATCAGTGTAATTTTGCATGCTTTTTTTTTACTGCGTACTGTACAGTATGAGCGCGCATTGTGTTCTGCGTCCTAAATTGGCTAAGGGAGAACCGCGCTGCGTCCTGATTAAGGAAGTACTGTACATATGCGTGTAAAAAGGTGTATAAAGGGTGTGTGGTTAGGGGTTTTACGGCCTTAAAACATGTATAATAATTGTAAAACTTACTTCGCGGATTTCGTTTATTGCGGGCTATTTTTAGAACGTATCCCCCGCGATAAACGAGGGACCACTGTACATGGAAAAAAAAAAAAAAAAGGCCATATCAAGCAATTGCAAAGGCATGAACACACACCTGCTGTAGAACGTTACGCTCCCTTAAAGCCATAAGTCTGCGATGGAGATCCACCAATTCTTCTGTGTAGGCCTGCAGAGAGGACAGTGAACACAAATAAGACCCAAAATTCAAGGAAAGCAGAGAGTCGTGTTCATTTTTATTTAAAATTTAAACTTTCCTACGAACAATCATGAGAAAATAATTAAATATCTGTCAGTAAAAATTGTCAGTGTATGCTAAAAGGTCGTAACTTGTACTCAAGGGGGATGTTCCTAAACTGCAATATCTGTCAGAACAACTGTATTCCCTGACTACACTACTGTTCTCTTAGCTATTGCAAAATGGGGAAAACTAGCGAGGCCTGCTGACGAGATAATCATGACACCAAACCATTAGAGAACTCGGAAGCATTTTGAGTTTGACACTGCAGATGCAAAATCCAAGATAAAGGAAAGGCTGCTTACTGTAATCTTACTGTTTGTCACACAAGGCCCAGCGATTTAATGTCAATTAAACAATATATGTTAGGATACATTAAGAGGATTTCGTTTAAATGATTTTGGACAAATTAGATGCTAGTTTGAATTTGCGACAGCCATAGTTGAGATTTAGGGGATAAGCTGCTGATCTGTGATCTTTTTTTTTAATACCTTAATGGCTTGAATGTTATTGTTATGAATATGCGTGCGGTTAACCAGAAACTGACTGATGATCTGAAATGGCAGAGGAGAGACCTGACAGGTCTCCTGACTGTCAAACTATGGCAGTATATTTCATGAATTGTAAATCCCACTGAGACAACTTTGTGATTTTAACTTGACATGACTGTGTTTAAAATTGAAAACAGCTTTTGCTGCTGTTGACCACTGCCAAATGTTTGTCCATATTATGTTTAACCTAAATCCTTCAGTGTGGGATTTAACCTTTTTCTAATGTCTCAACAGAAACAAGGAACCTAAAGGAGGGATGTAGAATCAGTTCACCACAGTTTTGTCTCTACATGAATCATCTTCTTACAAAGAAGAAAGAAGAGATATTTCTGTCCGAGTCTGTCTGCACATCTGGATCAATTCACTGACCATTACTCCATACTGAATTTATTAATGCACTCGTTGAATAGTGACAAAAAACATTACGTGTGTGTGTGAGAGTTAAAAGCATAAAAAGTTTGATTTACCCTTCCTACCTTGTCGTATCCCTTCTTCAACACCTTCTCTGAGCGAAACGAGGAATCTGGACTCTTTCTGCCTGAAACCTGCAGAAAACAGAGCGGACAAAGAACAAGAGAGAGAGAGAGAGAGAGAGAGAGAGAGAGAGAGAGAGAGCAAAGAAGAGAAACAGAGGCGGTGATGTGAGACCATGAAACTATCTGGGACACCGATGACAGTTAATACAGCTCTGATGTAAGCTGAAGCCTGGTGCAGTCCTGAAACTCTGGTTTCCATGTCAGTTTGTTGGATAGGAACCAAGACATAAAGTGCAAATACTAAAATTCAAAATGAGTTGTCTCTGTCTAAACGAATGCCTTACAGTGACTTTCAGTCTTGTTTTGATAGTTTTACTCATTCATGGTTGCCCAAGTACACTAAACTAAGTTCACAAAACCACAAAAATATACAGCATGATGCTTTAGGAAGTTCCTGTTCGTGGAAGGAAAGGATTATGTTGACAGATGAACACAGAACGCACATATACATAATGAAGAAAGAAAATATCCTTAACAATAATATTAAGAACAAATAAGACCTGAATCAGTAAACAGTAGCTCTGGCTCTGACAGTTGATCCATAGCAGTTAATGTGTGGTTTTAGTGTTTATTTTAGTCCCTGTCAATACATCAATAAAAGCAGGCAGTGAAATGTGGTCTGTGTGACTCACTTTGTTATTGGAGGAGTTGTGTTTCTGTGGGGGCGGGGCGGGGTCTCGACTGGGGCTGTGCGAGCCGTCACTGCTGTCACTCTCGCTGTCCAGGCTGAGTCTGACAGGGGGACAGGGCGAGGTCAGAGGTCAATCACACACAGACCGACAGACAGACAGAACATATTGTCATACTCCTTAGCATTGTACTGTGCTGCTAATATGGAGGGGACAGTCAGTCAGTTCTTTTTGGTCGGGTAAACAGAGTAAACAATATAGAGAAGAGACAAAACTGGCGTGTATCTGTCTGTACGACATCAATATTGAGGATACGCTAGATTGTGTGATGAAAGCCAGTTAAATTTTAGTGCTACATTTAAAATGTAAAAAGAAAAAACATACAGATACAAGCAGAGAGTTCCATTGACCTGCTTTGACATGCATTTTCAAATTATTTATTATTTTTAAATTGAGTGAAAGTGCTGAAAAATTCGAAAAGGAGCCCTTCTTCGTTAGTACCAACAGCTGTTTACCTGGAAGCACTGAACTCCGAATATAATAAACAATAGTGGATGTTTGCTCAAAACAATCACTAAATTTACATGCACACACAATAAATAAGCTAAATACGCATCTAAAAACCTATGAAGTGGACACTTGTCGTAGCCATACAAAGAGCAACATGCAATGAGTTTGAGGTAAACATATATTAAGTGTTGTGCAAGCCAGTGCCAGTGTTTTCCGTCTGTGAACTTAGCTCAGTGCGATCTAGGACCAACGTTGTTCGACAACTAAACATTTAAAGGATTTTTTAAAGGAGACTGACCGAGAGTCGCGGTTGGGTGGGTTGGTCTTGATGGGCGTCTCCTCCTCTGAGCTGCTGTCGTCATCATCTGACTCTTCTGACTGGATCTCCTCCACCATAGATCGAAGAGGGCCTGGGGGAGGAGAAAAGGGTCACACAAACTATGTTACTCCTCATCTCAACACTATAAAACTTCCAACACACCCAAATACAAGGTTACATTGTTACATAGAAATGGTCTGTCTGTGCTGAAACAAGGTGAATGGACTCTCTACCTTGTCCTGGTTTCTGTCCAGGCTCAAAGTCTGAATCTGAACTGGAGTCAGAGCTCGAACTGGAGTTGGAAAGACTTGAGGCGGGCGACTGCTGTAAGACAAACATGAGAAATGAGCTCAGGATTCAACAAATCAAGTGATAATTGTGCTATTTTTGATGGCTCGGATCGCGCCTACTAAATTTTTACTATTGAAGCACTTCACTATTTTCTGACTTTGATACCAGAAACTAATCACAGATTAAACAATAATAAAAACAATTGTGAAACGTAATGATCATAGTAATGGCATTTTTGAATACATTACATTACAAAATCTTTTTTTCACTTTCAAGAAAGTCTGAAGGGTTTCGCCTCTTTTTGAATTTGAGTGAATGCTCCACTGAAGCTAACGTACCTCTGACTTTGACGATGCTTCGTCCTCTGAATTTGACTCTTCTGACTCTGGGATTTTCTTTGTCTCCTTCGTCTCCTGTGTGTCATTTTTGCCTTTGGCCCAGCGACCTTTATCCTTGGGAGGTTTCTTCTCTGCGTAGGGCTGGGTGACTGCAGATGAGGAGGAGACACGAGGAGAAGTTCCTGCGAAGGTCCCACCGGTCGGCCCCTTTGGTCCCTCTGAGCTGCCCTTTTTCTGCTTCTTAGCGCTGGGTTTGGGAGACTCAACATTGGAGGGTCTTTTCCCCGGGGCTTTGGACTCTGTGGGCCCTCCTCCACCTCCTCCCCCACCACCCCCTCCACTCCCAGCCCCCCCTCCTTTAGGAGACATGCCCTCCATCTTTGATTCCTTCAGGGTGAGTTTAGGCTCCTTGAAGGCAGCCTTGGGTAGGACCTTAACTTCATCTTTCACTTTGATCTCTGACGGCTTTTTCGAAGATGACGATGAGGAAGAGGAAGGATCGCGGCCACTCTTGCTGCTTCCGTCTCTGTCGTTGTCTCCTTTCGACGTGGCTTTACTCTCAGAGTCTTTTCGAGGACGTTCACGGTGCTCCTTGGTCAGCTTGTGCGGTTTGGGTCCTTTGCTGCTGCCGCCACTTCCATCTTTGCTGGGTTCCTGGAAAGAGAACACGAGAACAGCACTGTCATTGACAATCTACTATTAAAACTCTCACCCAAAGGTCCCTTAAAAAGGATACAGGCCCAGCTGCACAAAGTCTTCGTCAAGGTCTGGCCAGTCTAGTCTGTACTATAATAACATTATTTACTGTGAACCAGATGTCAAATTAAGCACTTGGGTCAATGTGAATTTCAGCCAAAATAACAATTTTCTTCAGTGTGATGCAGACTGCAGCAGGGAGAATGTGTAAATATGAACATACGTGTTGACGTGATGTAAAAACTTTGATCATGAAGTGTGTTCTGTTGTTGACTGTGGAGCTGCATTCACACACAGTAAAAACTGTTTCTAACTGTGACATCCAGTGTCCTGCAGATCATCATCACGTTGCTGATCAATCATATATCTTTTATATATCATTATACATGAGTGGACAGGAGGGTGAGCAACCATACCAGCGTAACAAACATGGATAATATTCATTTATTATTTTAATTCTGACGTTGATAATGACATATTTTTCACCGGGTTGTCCATGTTTATATTTTCTGCATTAAAAACACAGTAAGAATCTAGTAAGTATCTTAGAAGCGCATTTTGTAGTCCATCTTCTGAATTTTGTAGTTTTACAACAGATCACGTCAATATTCGCTGTTGCATAATGACATAGTCTGTGGTCGTCTTCTCCTAACTCCTTATGAACTCTCCTTCACATCTTTCCTTGACCTTGTGACGTTTTCTATCGAGGTCAAGGAAAAGCAGTTAGGAAAGTACTTAGGAGCTGATTTTTCTGACTATCTGACCGTTCCCCCAGAGTCTACAGCCAGGCTAGCAGCTCTGTGAGGCTATAATTGCAGTGCAGTGATGCTTTGAGCTCAGTGCTTAAGTTATCTAGGTAGCATGCTTGCAACAACATTGCTAACATGCTCATATGAGCAGGTATCATGTTTATATCTTAGTTTAGCATGTTAGCATGCTAATATGCACCAATTAGCACTAAACATTTGTCAGAAACCAAAGTACTGGAAAGATGTTGCCGCTATATGAAAATTCAGGTATGGTAAAAGTTAGAACAATCCGCTCTGTGGGTAACCAATCCATCCAGTAGTGGTTAAAACGTTTCACTCAAAATAACAAATGTCGTAGCCCAAGAGGAAAGGTCAGGGGATCATCAAAGTCAGAAGGATGTATCCTCTGGGGACTACAAATAAGCAGCGAAAATTTAATGGAAATCCATAAAATACTTGTTGAGATATTTAAATCTGGACCAAAGCAGGGGACCTACTGACAGAGCCGTGCTGCTAGTATGGCCATAAATAGTAAAAAAATATATATACAAAAGAAAGTAGTCTACTTTATACAACTCTACACTACAGTATAGAGAGTATTTACACAATGTTTCATGATGTCACGAAAGTCATGGGCAAACAGGTCATGGCGTACAGTGGTTGTACTGTTGGAGTTAGATTACCTTAGGCTCTTATTTTAAAGAAAGTAAATGAACAAATTTGAACTTGTAGTAAAACTTTGGGTGCAGCAGACAAAGTAACCATGAAGCGAGGGGTGTATGTGGTAACCACATCCACAGGAGTGGCTTTTAACAGAGCTTTCTGGCACAGCGACAGAGGATGGTATATCCACACTGTTCATTTATCAGCAGTTTTAAAGGTTTTCAAACACTATTAAACCTGATATGTACACAAGAGCCTTTATTATATCTATTCACTGTGAAAAACAGACTCAGTACAGACTGAAGATCGGAGAGGGTGGCTGTGTGGGGGACTTTTTTTCGATGACAGCAGATGGACACAGCTGGATGAAAGCAAGTCCTCCATCTGCCTCGAGCTGCTGCTGAACACACGCCCACTCATGTCACAACAATACTGTGGACTGAAGTAACATGTATGTCAAAATGAAGGGGAAATGTAGTTTACAGGATATATAGGCATTCACTATTGGCACAACATGAAGAAATTGTACTGGTCTGGGAAAGTTGATACCACAACAGTGGCAACAAATGGAAAATGTAACGGAATCAGTTTCCTGTGTTCTTCTGATATGTCCCCTCTCCGGGCAGATAAGCCTGCTGAGTAATTCTGCATACATGCATGCAGATGCTCAAACAGCTGGTAGTGATTAGAAGCCTGTAGTCAGCCTGTACTGAAGAGTGATTTAATGATTTTGTTAAGGTCAAGGCAAAAAAAAGGCCAAAAAATGTTTTGAGCTTTAAGTTCTAGTATCCACTAAGAAATTATACAATTTTTTGTTGCCAATTTAACTTACCTTTGACACATGAGAGGTCTTGGTCTTCTTGGGGTCTGAGAAGGCAGAGAGTGGGATGGTGGGGAGCATTGGGTAGTCTGGACTGGGCCTTGACACAGCTTCAGCCCCCTCTGGAACCACTAATACCTGAAATTACAGAGACAAGAGTCATGTTTCTCTGTAAATCTTTGAAGTTACTGTACAGTGTATACTGTAAATTATCAAACAGTTCCTTAGACTGAAGACAAGTAGACTTTAATAGAGCAAAAAACTATTTTGGGTGGCCCTGGTTCTCTACGTAAAAGTCCCCAGTGACGTGATTTAGTGTTCAAACTTCCACGGCTTGAATGATCATTAAGGTCTCCTGGTTTGATCGTCAGTACAAAAGAGCAAAAACTGAGTTATAAAAAAAATACCAGTTTCTTCAGAGTAATCAAAGCTAGATGTCCTTGTACATAAAAAGGGCGAGAGGAAGTACAGACACTGTCAATCACATGCACTCACTGTTACCAATTACAACCATTAAAACTGTTGGCCATAACATAAACCTCATCATTACACGTGATTAATGATATAATTAATCTAACTAATGTGACCCAGTTGTGTCATAGAATGGATGAAAGGATCAATCAATTAAAAATTATGAATTTTATTTTGAAAGTTGATTGCTAAAATTGACTGAAAAAGAATTTTGAAATGGGAATAAAAATATGTGGGGAAAACATTTCTAGAACCAGCAGCACTTTGCAACCTTTTGAGATTTGAGAATTCATTATAAAGCACAGCATGTGGCAGCTGCTACAGCAGCACTATTGTTGTCAATAGTGTCTGCTATTGACTGTAGTCACTCATTTAGCCATCAGTCCAGTCGACCTGGCAACCAGCCAGTGTGTCAGAAAGCCTCACCCCTCCAGCTTTGATCAGTTTTCTCCTGAATTCTTTGGTGGGGTTGTTGAAGGTGAGCTTCTCACAGCGCAGGTGGTTCACCGGTGGGTTGCCCTCCAAGTTAAGGAAGAGGTCATAGTTGAAACACACCTTTTTTGGCTCCTCCTGAGGATAGACAATGATTAAAGTTTGTTTTAACCCTCCTGTAACAGCATGGGTCACACAAACTAATCTAATGTTTGTCTTACTACATTACTGCCCAACACACTGTCTCCTCCCAATACCTACATATTTCACAACAAAAGATAAAAGCTGAATGAATGAACTATCACCCTTTAGGTCAATAAAAGAGACAGACAAAGCTGGAGCCGGCACCCTGATAAGAAACAACTAACATTCTTGAGAGAAGAGGACAATTAGAGCTGAGGAAAAGGGATTTAGACACTCCTGAGAGATCTTATAAACAAAATGTATTCTTGTATGCAGATGGATCAATGGCTACTGATATTTAAACTCCTCATGCTTGCCTTTAAACATTTTCTTCATCTTCTTGACGGATTTGTCCACTGTGTATAAGTTAATTGCATATAAGAGGAGGAAGTTTTTGGGTTCAGGCCAAAGGTTTAATATTATAAAGAACTGCAGCAGCTGATGGTACCCTAATGTGCACAAACCTCTCAAGCATGCTTATCTTGTAATGAGAGTAAAGTGGTTCCTTTTGTCTTTCATCATTCATATAAATGGCTGATGGAGACTTAAAGGTGCCAGTATAATAGTGTGCGCTCGTTTGATTTCAATCCTTAAAGAGAGTCCCCTCATAAAAGCAATGTTTCACTAACACAATTGTGCATACTGGCTGGCCAAGTGAATATAAGAACTACTGTCTGACCTTCTGGAGAGTGTGTTAGAAAGGCTGTCCAAAGCAAAGCTATCCTTAAAAAAAAATGGTCAAACCATCACTGCTTTGCACTCAAACCATATACGTGCACTTAAGTAATCTGATTATTCGTGGCTTTGGGCAATAACTTGATTTCTGTAACATCATGTAAGAGGAACACTCGGTTTCTTTAGCCAAGTTAAGGAATTAGCCTGGTTACATGGGTATGCTTCTGATAAATACATTTAAAAAACAGATTTGTGTGTGCAGTTTGTGCCTGGTCATTTGAGCCCTGTAAACATCTCAGGGATCAAATGCGTTATATAACAGAACATGTAAAAACTAGTTTTCTCTTTTCATTTTTTCACACCAAAAACCGGTCAAACGCCTTCATTTTGCTATCCATGGCAAGTCGACCTCACCTTGTTCTTGAAATAAACCTCAATCGGCATGAGGAAGCCTGCGTAGCCCGACTCTTCCACTTTGTACGGGGGCTCCTTGCATACTGCAGACAAAGACATAATTATTACAATTATATTACCGGTACTCATATCATCAATAGAATAACATATTGAAATAATGACTTAATAAATTAATGACATGAAACAACAACTCATTATTTGAGAACTGTCTATACATCTAACAGAAAATACACACTACCATGAATTCAGTGTGACGAACAACGAGCTGATGATTTAACCTGCGATTTTAAGTGAAACCAGCAAACTTTGTCATCATTTTCTAAGTGGCACAAAACAGTGAGACATCTAATAAATCATAAATGAGTTACAAATTGGCTGACAATGTTTACACATTTACAAGATGGATAGAAAGATGCATCGTTCATGCATCGTTTGTAAGGACTGCCTACCATAAATTTGACCGCTATGAATGGAGACATACAAAACTTAATTTCAAAATTAAGAACATTGTAGCACCTCCTAGATTTTTTATCGATTTATGTTGAGACATGAACTCTGAAATCTGTATACATCACAAAAAAGAAAACCCTTACGTCACCTTCATGTTTTGATTGAGCACTACCCTCAATTTATTTGTTTTCCGATGTGTTAAGCTGCATTCATTACTTGGCTCATTTATGCAGCATCTAAAACACATAATTACTTTGGAGTGAGAATGTGTGTTTGCATTCTCTCTGTCTCACCTCTCTTGGGTTTGGGGAAGCTCTCATGCAGGCGGAAGACGACCCTCTCTACAAAATGCTGGATGTCGCCGGTCTCTGGCCCTCGGACAAACACCATCCAGTCGTGGGTGAAGCCTTCTGATGTCACTTTCTTTCTTAGCTGGGCTCTGTGGCCCAACTCCAGCTTCACCTGCACTGTGCACTGAAAAAGGAGGAGATAGAAACTAACAAGTCAAATACTGTAGATTATCAAGCGTGCAGAGGTAGGAGCATACACACAAGCCAAAAATAAGTAAAACATGAACTACAAGGGCAAAATGAGAAGCACCAGGTTTACTGAGATGAAGAAACTGATGAAAATGTGTAATGGAAACACGTGTCTGCTGTTATCTATGCTTTGTACATATTGTGGTGAACAGAGAAAGGTCAAATATAAGACTTTGAGAACATTTTCTTCTGCTGCTGAATCTTTTAGACGTTACACTGCACGTGTGTTTCCTCAAGATAAAGATTTACAGGCAACTTTAAAGATGTTTGTTTGCTAAGTCTATGCTCATATAAACTGTACAGTATACGACACCTTGGTTTGGATAATAAAAACATAAAAACATTTTGTGGTTGATAAATATGTCAGAGGAAAAGCACAATTTTTAGCCTAAAGTGACATCTTCAAATCACTTATTTTGTCGCAATCATGGGTCCAAAACAAAAAAGGTACTCAGTTTACTCTGAAATAACATTTAATGCTTTTCTTCATTTTCTTCATCTCTGCTCCATCAGATTTGAGGTTTTTTAATAACTGGACTGGACAAAGAGGAAATAAAAACGTTACTCTAAAAATAGACTGCTAAATTTAACTAGGTTGCTGACATGACTTCCTTGCTTGTAACTTGACAGCACTAAACTAATATTAGTCTATACTGCTATGTGGAGATCAAACGATTAGTCAGTTAATCAATACGTCAAGTGACTGAAATTATTCATTTGTTTTTTTGATAATAGAGGTGTCTTTGGCTCAGTTGGTGGAGTGGGTTGGTCACAGGGTTGGCAGTCTGCTTCCCAGACACTGGGGATGCACAAGACAGCACATTCCTAATTGCCAGTCCCACGCCCGGTTAAATGGAGAGGGTTGCATCAGTAAGGGCATCTGGCCTAAAAAGCTGAAGCTAAATCAAATATGTGAATCATCAAATCTCCTCGCTGGGTTGGGCGAGGCTCGGTTTGCCAGCAAGTCTAAAAGAAATGATCCGATCAACGACTATAGGGAGCAGCCGAAAGAAAGAAGATTTTGATAATTGATTTGTGAAGAAAGTAAATTACATTTTTTTTTCTCTCACAAGTTGCCTCACAGATAAAAATACCATTTAATACAGCAAGAATTTCAGGGTGTTTGAGTCATTTTTAAAGCAATAAATACCAACAAAAATGTCTAGCTACAGCCTCAGTTCTGGTTCAAAATGTGAATATTTGTTGGTTTTCTTCGCCTGCTATATATATAATGAAAGATGTCACCTTGGCAGACTGTGATAATGACACCGTTTGACCAAAGCATTAATGGGGAAAATAATCAGCAAATTAGTTTATAATGCAAATAATAATACTGCTGTGGTTGAGCTGCAACATACATCGATATCGCATCACAACATGAATATCTTTGGGTTTTGCACTGTTGGTCAGACAAAACAAGAACCAACTAGATCACTTTGGCCTCCATGGACACTTTTACTGTTCTATGATGTTTTATAGACCACATGATTAATCAAGAAGATAATCTGCAGATTAATTGCTAATAAAAAATACTCATTATTTACAGCCCGGTGCAACAGACTTGTTGGTCCCTAGCAATTCTCGATTATAGTGGCCGAGACACCTTGTAAACTGAGGTTGCTTCAGAAATAAACATGCAAAGAAGGAGATTAAACCAAGGGGCCATTATTCATCGGTTTCTGATTCCACCTTTAACAAAACCTCTAAAGCTCTATTTTGAGTGTGTGGACGTTATACTCAAGAGGATAGGCCGAACACTTGGCCCGGACAGACACAAAGCTGGACGGTGTCGGGACGCTCCCTGTGGAATGGGAGTGATTAGCTGCCAGAGCCGACTGATCTCAAAAGGTTTGTCCAGAAGAGGGGCACATTGTTGGGCTACATCTCTTTGCCAAGAACAATGACAGCAACAGGACAAGCAAATGACACTGTGCTGGTGGTGATTGGCATAGTAAGTGAAGAGGCTATGGAGATGGAGTGCAGAAGGGAACGAGGGGTGTATGTGGGGGGACGAGAGGGGACAGAAAGGCACTTTATGTCCAGGGGAGGACTGAAGAATGTGGGGATTTGGCCCCGGCAGAGAGCAGCTCGTGAGCTGGGACTGAGTGGGGGGATTAGAGGGGACAGGATTGAGATGAGCTGGTCTGGCACTCTCCGGCTCACACTCACACACATGCAAACACACTCGCATACACACACACGCACACGCATACACACACACGCACACGCATACACACACACCTCCTGCCTGGCACTCTGCCCGGCCATTCTGTGGCAGTAATGCCCTTAAACTCCAGACTCCACCACACCCACAGTGAGCAGCCGTGGAGTCCCTCCAATCATCAACAACCCCCTCCCCCCGGACGACTCCGCAAAATCAGGAATGTGATAAGGACAACATAAAAATCAGGGTGATAACGAGCCAAAGAGGAAGACAGCGACGATAAGAAAACAAAAGGAAACAATCAACTCAAAACATGGAAAAAATAAACATGACATTTTAGAAAATGAAGAGCCCAGGAGGCAGAGAAAATTAGAGCTCAGACAATTAGCTGATTAATTGATTAGCAGGTCGACAGACAATTAATCAGGAACTATTTTGCAAAGGTACCAAGCATTGATTGGTTAAGATTTTCAGTTGTGATGATCTCATGTGCGGCTCCTTTTTTCAAAAAATTTGGACATAACGAGACCTCTGAAGACATCAGCTATTATACCAGACATTCACTATTTTTGACATCTTACAGAGAAAACAAATAATTGATTAAATGAGAAAATATATGGCAGATGAATCAATAATTGAAATAAATGTGTGTTGCTGGTATAGAGAAATACTAAGGCTCATTATTTTCTCCATAAATAGGTTTGTTTGTAAGACGTCAAATTGCAGATTATAATTTCACAGAGCTTCAAAAAAATGTTTGTTATTTTTACTCAACAATCGAAAAACCCAAATATATTGACTGCACAGTGATAAGAAGCATGACATTTTACAAGCAAAATGACTGAAATTATGGATTCAACCATATTTTTTGTGTTCAGTTAGTTCCAGTTTTATAAAAAGGACAGGAGACGAAAACTACGTTGATATAGACACAAATTAAACTGCGTCTGAAAATATGACGATCATTCAGCTATGAAACTGACTATAATTTCTAATATTCCAAAAAATTAAGAGCTAAGAAAGCAACATCAGGCTGGGATAATAAAGACATACAAATAAAACCACACTGATGGAGATGGATATTAATTGAGCCGCAAATCTGAAAATATGAAACACCATGGAGATACATCATGAGTCTATTACTATCAGATGGACGAGATTATTGTGGCAACACATTTATTTAGCCATCTTCAATTAAAAGCAACTCAGGGGATACAAAACCAGACACAGCCTCTAACAGTGAGATGGTGCATTCATGCTCTCTCTTTCTCTCATACACAGTGGTCCAATTGAAGGGATGAGAGGAAATACAAATTTTGGCAGACACGCTGGCTCCCACGAAAACAATGAACTCCCAGCTGACATGTAAATAACACCCCTCGTGACCATGTTAATGTCTTCCAGCTAATGAACGATTAAAATGAAAAGTCAGAAAGTTTCCCTCGCCGGAGGCAAACAGTCTTGACAGCAGCTGTGTTTTCACAAAGATGCAGGTTCCAGTCGAACCCTTCATCACAACCGACCTCATATCTAAAAGATGACACGGACGGAGCGGAGAGCACAGCGAGAGATGAAACAGTTACTTGTACTGGAAAATGGTCAATCCAGGAAGGCACGGGGAGTCACAAATAACCTATCTGGCTCACCGAGGGAAAACAAGAGAGTATTGGAAACAGGGAGTGTGAATGTGCGTGTGGGGATTATGAAAAGCTGCATGACCACTCATCCTGTCATCCCAACTGCAGTGTTCATTACGTGCAGATCTCTTATCTAAAAAATAAATAAATAAATAAACAGCAAAGATCACAGTGTTCGCACACAAAGTCATGACCCTAATTCACTGCCCACGCACAAAGCAGTTTAGCTAATCATGCTGTCATCCAGCTGTATCACGATGCTGTAATGAACAACACAAACATTCAAATCAACATTTACAAACTGAACTCTCTTTTGGAGCCGACAGACTCGACTACAGGTTCATTTGGTCCGATAATCTAAAACAAACGCAGGACAACAGCCCTGCAATAGGCTATATCTTAATGTCATTAAAGTTATGCTCATTTATATCAGCGAGGGTTAATTAGAAACATTGTCTAGTGCCGTGTTTCTTAAACTTTTTACACCGCAAACCACCGCAGAAAATATTAGGCTCTCCGAGTGCCTCCGTTTTGACAGACTTTAAAATACAACAACGTGTTCAGCTGTGGACGGTTTTATTTATAGACAGGTTTATTCCTAATAAGAAGATTATTCATTGTTGACTGTTGCTGAATCCTGAATGGAAGTGGTTCAAGAACCAGAGCTAATCTGATGGAAAAGGGTTACTCCTGATCTGCACTTCTCTTTATAATGATTTTGGTTAGAGGCACGATGGCAGCGTTTGTTTTTAACCATTCATTTTACTCATATTTTAGCTTGTAATGAATCACGGACGTACACGCATGCTATGTGCATGAACTACACAGCAGGCTGATAACTGACATAAAATATTGCAGTAAACCCAAAAATTACTTTAATCTTGTAGTAGTTTGAAAGTGTAGCGTGTTTTTAATTGATGTGTTTCAGAGATTCCTCCACATACCACCACTGTAGAGAGGTCACGAACCACCAATGACAAACACAGTTTGAGAAGCAGCGCTCCAGCACAAGGCAACTACAGCCTCTAAAAATGACCGATAACCAAGCAAGCGTGCACGTATTTGAGTCAAATGGTTGTAACGTGTAACATGGTTCATCACATACAGCACAACTACACTGTTCTTTGAACTTGCAGCAGACGAAGACTTCCTCTACGTCTAGTTAAAACTTCAAAGGGGCCAACGCTGAATGGGGACTAGCTCCAAGAAAGTGGCCGAGCCACTTTCCAAGGGTGTGTGTGGCCCAACCATCTGAAATACAGTCCTGAATAACCTCAGGCATTTAGAGAGTAACCCACTTTGAAGCAATATCTCCCCTACAGCTTGCAGATATGTAATTTTGTTTACCCACTTTTCTGTTCTCTGCAAGAATAAAATCACGAAGCCTTTTAAGGAGGGACATAAATCTCAATCGTGCAAATTTATACATGCAATAGTATTGAATGTGGAGACATACTACAAACCGGTGTTTAAAAATGATGTCTTATACTCTGGGTTTCTTTATAATGATGAGCCAAGAGCATGGGTGGTCATCATGACTGGATTCAAGTTCAACGTTGGCCACACCATGCTACATGCATCTCAGCCTACAGGCATGGATGTGGCAGGCATTAAACATTAACCAACTGTTGGCGAATAATGCAGAGATGTTAGACAAGTTTTAATGCAGTCGTTGTTGCTTTTATTAACCCTGCATGTGAGAGGTTCAAGGCCGCTGGCAGTGGAGACACCACCCCGCCTCTCCAGCCCAACCTGGAGAGGACAAATCTTTTCCCCGGCGCCTTGTAGCGGCTCCTTAGCCTTTAGCCGACGGCCGACACTCTCCTGGTAGGTAGACTTAGCTTAGCTTAGCTCCACAAACCCTCGACTCAAACAGCCCTCCGTGCTGTCTAACAGTGTGCATGTGCGTTTTAAACACGGCACAGCGGAACAAACACCAGGTGTAAATCTCTTTGTGTGCCCGGCTGTGGCTACAGCTATGCAGCGGTGCTGAATGGTGTGGCACACTGAAGCTAGCTAGCGGTAAATACCGATGTATGAGTGCCCAGCTAGCATAGCTCCAGAGCCAAACAACTACGAGTTCATTAGCAGCAGGAGCGTTTTTTTTTTCTTCTGGCTAGCAGAACAGAGGATTCATTCCTGCTCTGCCAGCCAGCAGCCTGCTGCCAGTCCCCCCGTGAAAAGTTCAGATCCCGCAAGGAGACACAAAAGCCACTGTACCTGGTTCTCCATGTTTCTCTGGCCTCAGTGATTGTTGTATTTATTTACAGCGGCGTTTGTGGAGCGTCTCCCCAGCCTCTGCTCCTCATTGTGTGTCAATCCAGCCCAGAAGCGGAAGGCAGACGGCCTCCCCTCCCCTTCCAGACGGCCGCTGGCAGGCAACCAAAACAGAAAGCTCTCTCGTCCAATCACAGAGCCGCAGATTTAAGCACTCTTGAAAGGAGCCAATCAGAGCGCCCGGGAGGCGGGGCAGACGCTGAGCTGCAAATACAATTAAAGCATTTTCTGGTGGTTTTCTCGAGTGACAGTGAGCCTGTCCCAATGGCGACAGCTCTGTTTCAATTGTAAAATGCACATGATGATAATTGATTAATCGGGGTTCGATTGTATTGGTTTCGCATTTCTGCCATTCCTATTAGGCTGCTAAATGTAATATCAATAACACTAACAATGACGCTTATATCTTAGTCATAGAACTTAATATGTCTCACAATATTATTTTATTTACACAATGTAAGTTGAATTTTCTGACAGGGTCACAGTTTTCATGAGCACAATCTGTCACACCGTGTGATCCCCGGCCAATGTTTGTCTTGTAAAAGTATAATAAACTCACAAAAGCAGTGTTTAAAAAGTACATTTACTCCAGTTGTGTATTTAAATGCAATGTTCAAGTACTTGGTGTTGATCCAATAATATAATAATACAACATTTAGCGGGACTATTACTGCAAGCATAAGGATTAATTCTGATACAGTAAGTTCTCCTTTTTTGTTTTCAAATAAATATATAAATACAATAATTTTGAATGTAGTAGTATCTTTACAGTGTGGTATTGCTACGTTTACTGAAGTAAATGATCTAAATACGTTAATCACTAGTGAAAAGCAAACATATGCATGTTAGTATAATTAGTCAAAGCATGCAAAAAGCTGTTTTCTCTATGAGCAATACACGGTAGCCTGCAGGAGATTTAGTAACACATGAACAGGAAATCTTAAGTCATTAAAGGAAGTCAGTGGCCATATATAGCATGCATCATTCCCATGAAACTTTTCTAAACTTGGGTATATCTCAATTAAAGTATTATAACCTCTTAACACCACAGGTTGTTTCACCGATCTTGTTCAGCCAGTCTCAAACGGTGCAGTGTACCGGTTCAGTTTCAAACGTTTGCTCTGGAAAGAAAGCAGTACGTCTCCTGATTGAAGACTTCTTTTTAATACAGAGTCAGGGAGTGAGGGTCCATTGCAGTCAAGTCACTGTGGTGCTCAGACTTTGATGTGAGATTATCGGGCCTCAGCTATAGGAGTGAAGGTCACCACTCTCTCACTGGCTTGGTGCCTCCTCTTCTACTCCTGCCGCTCAAAGTGATCCAGTCTGCCCCACAGTCAAATCTGAGTAAAAGCAGTCCAACCTGGCTGTCAGACATGTATTGAGACATCAACCTTCAAATCCTGCTTTTCAATATGAGATACAAAATTAAGCCACATCCAACATAACATTGAAAGCAAATGTTTCAAAATGTATCATATGAGTTACTGAGTTGCTATATATATATATATATATATATATATATATGTATGTATAGCATAATCACATAATCAGATTTTTATATGACAACAAAAAGTATACAAGATTTATTTCTTAAAGAAAATCAAACCTGAAAACACATTAAATACATTTAATAAGCAAGGGAAAAATATGTCATTTATATGTGAATAAATGTAAATAAATAAATGGCAAATGGAAGGATGGCTGGGGGCTGGCATGTACCGTACAAAGGCTCAATCCTTCCTGCAGCAACTCTGGGTTCGACTCCCACTTGTGGCCCTTTGCTCCATGTGCTTCTAAGTTTCTCTCTTCGCTTTCCTGTTACTCTTCAGCTGCCACTTTCAAATAAAGGTTCAAAAAGCCCTGAAAATATCTGTTAATGATAGAAAATGGAGGTGAGAATTCTTCTAACCCTGACACCTTATTGCTTATTGTTTTCAAGACTTCACTGGTATATAATAGTCATTTAAAAAAAAAAATGTTGTCCTTGTTTCATCTACCATCCTGATACCTGTTCTTGTAACTGTGAGTAACACTGAGATAAATCCCTTGTGTCTACATATACTGCACCAATAAAGCGAACTCTGTTTCACATCTGCAGACACGACTGCTTTATGTCAGTCTACAGTCAAATGGTCAGAATACATATGTTTGATATTTAGTTCCAATCATGGATCATGGATCTTGACTGCTTAATGGATCACAGCTGAAAACAAGAGACAGTGCTTTCTTTAGGCACACGTGAAGCAGTGGGTGGCAGCCTGCAGGCACATATACATTTTAATCAGAAATTTCAGATCTTCTCTTGGTATCTGCATTTCAGTTAATCATGTGGCTTTCACTGGTCATTATCTGTGGTTCCCCGCAAACAATTTTGAATGATATCCTCAGCAAACAGGAGGTCACTGTTAAACATTTACATTTAGAAAAAGCTTTGGCATTGTATTTGCATATGATTCTCGTGAAATTATGTAGTTTGGCCTGCACATGCACTCTATTCCACCTTTGTCATGATCCTCTTTGGAGGTAGCTTTGCTCTCTTCTCTCTCGTGTGGCTTGGCTGCTGCCACCACTTCTTATTAGCTGTGTTGCTGAGAACAGAAAACATTTGGACGCACACAAACACTGTCATCTATTGAGACACAATCCTCTCCAAATCAAAAATCAGGCCTCTTTAGCGTGTAGTCACATTATTTGCTGCTTTTGTCAGGGAGGACTTCGGCCAAAATAACATGCAAAAGACAAAGACTTGTCAGCGTAATAAAAACAGATTATACACACAAAAAAAGGCAGTCAACCGTGACAAAACAAAACAGATATACTACACTACTATGACCTATTATACAATATTTACTCACTGATCCTGCTATCAGCTGCCAATCTGAACTGACAAAGTGGGCCAATATATAAACAAAGGAGCAGGGAAAACAGGCCGTGCACTGCTCAGGTTGTATTGCTTGATTAGATTTTGTGTCAGTTTGTTCTGTAGATTGTATAATTGACTTTGTTTCACACATTGCCAAATATGCAACACTTTAAAAAATCGAATAAATTGATTGGAATGATCAATAAAGCTGTGTCGCTGTTTCAGGTTAACTTATATGAAAAACAGAAGGCTTAGAGTGCTACTGAGGTGACTTTGGGTTAGTACATACCCTCTAAAACAAGAGGTTGCACTAGCATGCTGACCAACCTCGGACACATGAGAGATCTTGATCTTCGGTGGGGATACTGGGCAGTCTGGACTGAACCTTGACGCAGCCTCAGCACCATTATCTAAAATAGAAGGACAACAGGTAAGTGTTTCAGTTTTAATCTTTAAATAATAGACAGTACAGTGCATTACTACATCAGCCTGTGTGTCAGGCAACCTCACCTCTCCAGCTTTGATCAGCTTCCTTCTGAATTGTTTGGTACATCTATTAAAGGTGAGCATTTCAGAGTGCAAGAAGTGATCCTCTGGGTTAAGGAATAGCTTGTAACATACTTTTAGGCTTCTCCTCAAAGAAAACCATAGAAGGAGTATTTTATGTCTGTGACACAAAGTAATGTGTTTGTCAGTCTGTATTACCATCAACATACAGTCAGTGCTCGACACCTGCATATTTTTACAACAAAAGATAGAGGCTGAATGAATGAATTATCACCCTGGTAGTCAATAAAACTGAGACAGTTGTTTAATCTCAGTCTGCATGCTCCAGATAACATTACAAAGATATTTTCAGTTGTGCAGAAGGGGACAATTAAAGCTCCATTGTTGAACTTTTCTCACATAAAATATTTGCGCTGTGTAACTTTATGCTCTGGGTAAGATCTCCCATGAGAAGTGTGCATTTATTTTGGTGAATCAGGATCATATTTTATTGCATAAATGTGTTCTGCTTTACCCTCTGATGTCGTTCCGCTGCTTGGCATCAACTCCCTGCAATTTGCAGATGGTAAAAGTAAACTGCTGTGAACTATAGCTTCCATCCTGTGTGGCTGCAGAGCGCTCATCTCTGATGGAGTGTTGTGTTGTTGTAAATCAAAGTAGGTGTTTCAGGAGGTTTGAAGGTATGTTTTTTTTGAAGTGGGAAGAGTCTAACATTATTAATACTGGGACATGATTTACATTTGACAACAATGTTTTTGCCATTTCTCCTCCTGACAAAATCAAAGTAGTGGGATTGTAAAGTCATGGATGTAGTCTTCTGATGTTTCCTTTTTCCTTATCTGGGCTCTGTGGCCCAACTCAAGATTCATGTGAAGTTTACACTGAAAGTGGCAGAAACCATAGAGTAAAATATTACTTTATAAACTAGAAAGAACAAGGAAGTTCAATACAATACAATTGTAAAGAAAACCAATACTCAATACCTCTTTTAATACTACTGTAAAAAAAGGAAGAAAAGTTCAAGGCACACAAAACAGGATCATCCTGCACAACCTGCACACAGTGGTACAATAAAGTCATGAACGCATAACTATGACCATTTGATTTTCTTTATATCGTTTCATTTGTGCAGCTTCGGGTTGAAAATGCTATATATTATCCTCAAACAGAGACAGGAGTTATGATCTGTTATCAAACGACTACAGTTATATAAAACAGTGGGTGTGTTATGAAGACCGTAGCTTTCACATAAATTCTTCACACTCCCTCATTTAAAAAAATCAAATAGAATACTTCAATCTTCACAAACAGCCTACATAGCTACATTATAGCGTGTATTAACCAGTGGATATTAAGTTGGTGAAGAGGAGGGTGCATGAGTGTGTATGAGAAGCAGCATGCTGTCATCCTAGTGGTGATTTTTATAAGACGTAACAGTTTATTGACAAAGTAGGTTTAGGCAAGAGGTACAAATAAGGACTAGGTACCTACCAGCGAGTTGTTGGTGAATAAGTGCGGGCGTATCTCCAGAGACAAACCAGTTTTAAAGTTCAGACTCCAGAAGGAGACATTGCATCAAGCCACTGTAACTGGTGGTCCATGCTGCCCTGGTCTAAGTGGATGTTTGTGTCCCCTCATCCTCTCCTCAGTCCAGCTCAGCAGGCTCCGCAGTTACCACTGCTCCATCACTTTGAACGACAATCGTTGGTGTTACTGTAAGTTCTACATGTTATGGTACAGACAACTAACCACAACATAATTCTACCTTAGAGGTGGGGGCTCCGTTCATTCCCATGGAAACTGCTGGTGTATTAAGCGACAAAGTGACACAGGGCGGCGCACTCTCCTGCCTCTGATCTGATGCATGTTAATCACTACTCTACCAGTGAACTTAAAGGTCCAGTGTAGGATTTAGTGGCTGCAGATTGCAACCAAACGATCACTGTTTGCCCTTCTAAACATGTAGGAGAAAACACAGTGACCCTGAAACTTGAGAAAAGACAGATCATCATGGCAGGCTCCAGGTAAGATGCCCCACACTCTCTACAGATATAAAGAGCTCATTATAAGGTAACAAAAACATTTTTTTAAAGTTGATTATACACAAATAAAGATATAGTTATGAATATTATATTCAGTTTCTGCCAATAAATCAAAAATCTCACACACTGGACTTTAAAAGCACCATTTTTTTAAAACTATAAAATCACAGATTTAAATCATTTTGATGTTACCCTAACTATAATCAGGTCTAATCTACGGTCTGTACACCTGTACTTGCACTATGTGCTCCAAGGTACAATCACCTATGAGAAGTACATAGCGCTTTACGGCACTATGTCACACTTCTATAGAGCAGTACATCACAATATGTAATATGTGACACACATTATACTGTATTGTGATATTGCTATGACCATTGCCCCACACTTCTGTTTGCTATATCCCAAATTATCAGACAGTTTAACCGCTGCTGCTTTATTTACATCTACACTCTGTATGTTTAAAAGATAAGAGGGACTTGTGGCAGGGCGTAGGTAAATCTACTAACTGTGTGAAGCAGATTGTGTGATGACATAGACTTAATAAACCAGTTCAAAGTTTGTACGCACCTTTTTTTTTATTATTTTCAACATTGTAGATGAATGATAAAGAGGTAAACAAACTAAATGTAAATAAACTAGAATATATTGTAGATTTTAGATTCTTCAAAGTAGCCACCTTTTGCTTTGATGACAGCTTTGCACCCTCTTGGTATTCTCTAGATTAGATTCATGATTTAGACACCAGTCTCTGTAAGAGCTATTTGACCGAGGAGAGTCACCTGACCTACACCCAAGTGAGATGGTTTGGAATGAGTTGGACTGCAAAGTGAATGAAAAGTACTGAGCATACATTGGGAACTCTCTCTAGACTGTCCTTTGTACTGTACTTGACTGCACTTCTTTTGTCTGATCTAAAGTGTGAAAAGTAAAAATCACTGAATGAGAAGGCCAAACATTTGACTAGTAAAGTATAATCTAACAGTCCCTATCTTTGGGCTATAAGGAAGTGTGTTAATGTTTGAAATGTTGATTACAGCAGAAACTTGCCTCTGTTGTTTGAAAGCCCATTTGGAAATTACATAAATAACAATTTCTGTTGTTGTACCCTTTTTGTGAATACAGGAATTTCCTAACTCCACAGGTCATCGCATTTAAATTACTCTTACACAGCCTCTCTCTCAAATGTCCACTTGAAATGTTTCATCTGAAAAGAAAGCAGTACGTCTTCTGATTGAAGATTTCTCTTTTATACAGAGTCAGGGAGTTAGGGCCCATTGCAGTCAAGTCTCTATGGTGCTCAGACTTTGATGTGAGATTATCGGGCCTCAGCTTTGAGGCAGAAGGTCATCACTCTGTCACTGGCTTGGTGCCTCCTCTTCTACTCCTGCCACTCAAACTGATTTAGTCTGCCTCACAGTCAAATCTGAGTAAAAGAAGTCCAACCTGGCTGTCAGACATGTATTGAGACATCAACCTTTAAATCCTCCTTTTCAAGAGGGAGTAATACAAAATGCCATTTGCCAAAGGTTTCACACAGCAGAACTTTATTGTTGTCAATAGTAAATGTTCCATCTCATGAAAGAGAACATAGAGTATATCAATACAAATCATCACTATTCTTCCACGAGAACCAAAAATACAGTTATGTAATGACTCGTAAGGCCTTCAATAAAAAACAAACGTTTTGATGAATAATGTGCATGAAACATTTCTTTATCTATAAATGTATAAAATACAGGGAACTGGTTATCAAGTTATGTGGCTAGTAACCCTTATTGCAGGTTATGGCCACGATCTATTACTTTACCTTTTGAGAATGTTTAATTTGAACTTTCTTTGAATGTGACTTTTTAGAGGCCTGAGGAGAAATGCTAATGACTAATAACATCCCCGACAGCCCAAACGGATACTTACTTAGCAAATGTTTGCATGTTAATGTGACAGTGCAAACATACAGTAGTTGTGTGTAAGCATGCAAACATTTGCTAATAGTATCTGTTTAGGCAAATGGAAATGTTATCAGTTAGTCAGGTATTTAGTCAGAAACATATTGAACTTCTGAACAGATGATGGAGGATCACCAAAAATGATTAAAATGTATCTTCAGGGGGAAATGAATGTCTGTATCAAAATTTAATTGCAATCCATCCAGTAGTTGTTTAGATATTTCACTAAAAACCACAGATGTCAACCTCATTGTGGTGCTAGATTTATGTTGTATTTGAAGTGAAAACCTTGGCTTTGTGCGCTATTTGAAAAGTCAGGGGATCAATGAAGTCAATAGGATTCATCCTCTGGGTACCACGAATATCTTAACAGAAACTGATGGCAATTAATCTGATACTTGTTGAGATATTCCAGTCTAGACCACAGTAGCGGACTGACTAACTGATATTGCCATTCCTACAGTCATGTTGCTAGCATGGCTAAAATTGATTAGATTTTCAGATTTTCCTCAGATCAGACTCTAAAAGCACAAGTTACTTTTGAACACAGGGGGTCACTATTGAGACTGACTTGCAGAAAATGCCTGTGTGTGTTTCTTTTTGTAAAACATCTATTGTGATGTCTATTGTATCTTTCAGGAAGGATCATGTGAATGGAGGCATAATCTACCTGAATATTCTCAAAACATCACCAAAACCAAGAGCTTCTTTTTTCACAGTTCAGTGATGAATCAGTCATACAGAAGAATTGGATTTGCTTGTGATGGTTGTGGTCTGTCGTACTATTTGACTACTTTTCCTGAGAAATAGACATGAGAATTATGTGGTATCAATATATATGTGTTACTGGAATGTTAGAAATGTCCTAATGTTAAAATAACATCAGACACTACAGCTAACTACACAGGTAAATAGTATTAATTCAAAATTTAACAAAACTCAGTTTAGGTTACACAGCTCAGACTAGCCCTGATGGCAGGGTGTAACGTAACGTGTTGAGGTATTTTAAAACTTCAGGATGTAAACATTTTTCAGTGTAGTGCTTCGCTCAACCAAACTGTCACACTGAAGACTGACAGTAGTTATTATTTCTTATGCTAAAAACAGGTACAGAAAAACATGTAAGAAATTAAATGTTCATTCATATCTTGAAAATCACTCAATTGATCAATTGATTTACAAAAAACACAATTACATCTTATTTTCCTTCTGTCATTCAGGAGGCCTATATGTTAATATATCTATAGGCCTCTATGCGGTAATCCATCAATGGTGTAAAACAATCCTTTAACAGGATCAGAAAGCGATCATAACTTAGATTTAGCTGTGTAGTCTTACTCTATGTATTTAAAGATAATTCATTTAGGATAACAGTAATTTTGAAGCTGTACTAATTGGACTAACAGAAAGTTAAACCTGACATTAAATCTCTCAGCACCGTTTCTGTGTTTTGGGAGTTCCCTTCAGGACAATGTGAGGTATTCCAACAGCCCATTTGTCACTCGGCCAGTACTGCAAGCCAGGCAACGAGTACGGTATCTCATAGTTGGCATCCAGGTAAGCTATCAAGGTGCTGCCATAGGCCGTAGCTATCACAATCAGAATATGCCTGGAAGATACAGATAATGAAGTTCAATACACATGAGCATGTCCTCGAAAGAAACATCCTGGTCTCCAAGAAATTAGATTAATTAATTAATTAATCAATTAATTAAATGAAATTAATTAATTATTAATTAACTAATTAATGTGCTTAATAGATTCTGCTCAGAGTGAATGAATAGCTAAGTTCTTGGACTGCAGAGAAGATGTAGGTGGTGAGGTGAAGGTGTTGGGGATGAGTGAGAGGCATAAAAAGTTAATGACTTTGACATGTGAGACCAACCGAGGTTTCCATCCTGAGTTATGTATGTGGTTAGATTTAGTCAAAAAAGCACTGGTAACTTGGTTAAGGTTAGGCAAATATTCTGGCTTTGATCACATCTAGTTACAATAAACACATCCTTTGTTGTCACTGCTCCATATTAAACCATGATCTCAGTTGGCTTTAGTTTCTATGAGGGGATGACAAGTGTGAATTATGTAGGGAAAATAATTAAATATGTTGACTTACTTAATGTATTTGTTGTTGCACATTAGTAGTATACAAATGTAATTACTAGGAAACAAAATGATTGGAAAGGTTAGGAATGGACATGAAAGGAAGTAGGAAAAGGAAACGATAGGAAATATTTAGTAGTGACAGGAAAGGAAGTAAAGGTAAGACAAGGAAGAAAAAAAGCAAAGGAAAGGAAAGGAGGAGTGAAGAAGTGGAAAGGGAAGGGAAAGAAAAGAAAAAGAAACAAGTAGACCAGGACTTACCAGATACCATGCAGGTAGCAGAAGTTTAGTTTCTGCCAGAAGCTGCAGCCAAAACGGTCACTAATCCAGCAGGTGATTGCGAGTATCCACAGAGCCACTGACAGCTTGGCAAGTCGCAGAGCTTTCTGGTCAGTACAGCTGAGAAAGAGAGAAAAATGATGATTATAAAAATCAAAACTGTCCAAAAAGACAGATGCCTAAAAACATCAGAGATTTCATACCATCTCATTTCAACGCCCAGAACGTAAAGCATATGAAGGCCGAAGAAGTTTAAAGCATAGGCATTGGCTGTAGGTTTGACAAATGATGACAATGTGGAGATGACAGCAATCACCACGACAAGACTTGAAAATGTGGACCTGTGGATGAGCAGACAGAGAAAGGCAAAGGTTTAGGAGCATGTTTTTTTTGTACATTTGTCACCAGGAGTGACCCTTTCATTATACCCTCAGGATGCTATGCATACAAGTATGTATAGTGAAATATTGCTGCGTCAAACTTAAGAAGGAGCAAGAAAATTGTTTGAAAATTGGAAAATCAACTTGAGGATGTCAAGTCAGGGCTGTGGGTCTTTTCATGTGTTCATTAAAATTTCATTAATCTTTTCCCCACCTTGTGTTTAAATATTTACACAGGTTAGGTGGAGCTCCAATCTTTCGCAATAGTAAGAGCCTTTTTCTGTCACATTCAGTGGAGACAGCAGCACCATATTACATCGCTGTGACAATGACTCCGGTTGGAGCTGTCAGACAGGCTCCTCAGCCAGTACAGGTTAGGTTTCACAGTGTCGTGCCTTGAAAACACTCTGGCATGCTTTGTTTATTTTGTCTGATTAAAGGATTATTGAGCTAAGTGTGAGTCCTTAGTAACGCAGATATGAATTACCACTGAATAAGGTAGGCTTAATTGCTGTAAAGTTGTTTTACCTGTCTTTTATAAAAGAAGGAAAGAGTCGGCGTGGAAACCAAACAGCATATCCCACCGCCAGCACCCACAGGATAGACAGCTCATCCAACATCTGGCCAACGAAACTAAGTGTCATGTGGAAGTATGCAGAGAATAGCCCTGTAAAAAAAGAACTGTGTTTTAAATGTTTTCATCATATTATAAAGTAAAAACACACAGGGCGAGTCTAAAAACAGCAGAAATGGTAATATAATGAGCTGGAGCGTCTAATACTGTGAACCAGTGGCTCCTAACCTGGTGGTCAGGACCCCACCAGGAGCTGAAACATGATCAGCTGGAGAGAAAGAAGCAAAAACAATATTTCATCTACAAAAATCTACATTTATTCTTACAAACCTTTCTCTAAACTTACTCAATTACTGGATAATTTACATACCACATAAAGCAAGGATAATTCTTCTTTGGTCAAGCTGGTTACATCTGTTTGCAGCTAACTGGCAAGTCATGTCACAATTAACATATCATGTCAGTCATGTCGCAATTAACAACTATTTTTCAACAGATTCCAACATGACCTCATCAAATGTCCAAAAGTTTCAGTTTACCATCATAGAAGATTAAAACGAATAGAACATTTTGTTATTCACATTTGATTGTTGTATTGTTGAAGCTCTAGTTGAAAATAGATTACTTTGTTTCAGTACAACACAAATCCAAAATTTAGGGAACCTTTGCTGTGAACAATTATAAAAGTGTATTTTGTTTTTTCTGTAACTGATGACCTATTTTGAAGTCCGATGTCTTAGAGACATTTGAAGGTCTGTTTCTACGTTATACCACAATCCTGGTGTGCCTCAGGGTTCAATTTAGGGACCACTTAGACTCTGCAGGTATGCAAGAATGTGATTTATGCTTGTGTGAAAATCATAACTGAACCAACAACTCACAAAAACAACAATTCATAATTCATGACTTAGTGACTGCATAACAGACTTTTCTTGAGATTTTGCTTGAAAGTCAAGTTCGAACATGTATCTAAAATGATGAAACAGACATATATAAACGTGAAATTTATGAATAAAGTGACTGACCTACAAATATCATCATGATCCAGACTGAGTGAATCGCCAGATTCCTTTCTTTTGCATAAGGGTGCAGAAGGTAGAGCATGATGGGAGATATAATGAAGAAAATAAAGCTGCTCATCTGCAGGAAAAAACATCAATCAATAAATCAATCAATCAATCAATAAATCAATAAATCAATAAATCAATCAATAAATCAGTCAATCAGTCAATTATTCCCTATAAAAATATAAGTACAACTATTCTGACAAAGAGAAGCTGAACTCACAGTGTTGAAATATTCCACTACATGTTCAGAGTGTTTGTAGTTGTCTTCACACCAGTCGATTTCTGAACTCTCATATGAGAAAACGCCTGACATCTTTTCACTTGAGTAGAAACCTGTCCAACAGAGAGAAGGAAGACAATAAGTAACAACCAAGAGTGTATCGGCAGTTTTACAGACGTGTGTGTCAGTTGTTCCATCATTATGTAAAATAGGTGTATATCCAGGAGACACTGCAGGGTATTTGTTTAGGTGGTTTATGGAAATCAGTCTCTACTTCCCCTGAGCTGGATCTACATTTGTATTCAAATACAGCAGCACGTTAAATGGAACCTTCATGGAAATAGTCATTGTAATGTGTGTTAGAAAGGGAGAAAGGGATATCCCATTTACGTAAAATAACAAGGGATAAACTGATCCTTTGCTTAAACTGTCTCTATTGAGTATGGACTTTTAAATAGAAGCAAAGCTGAGGTTACCAGTATGTATGAAGTTCCAAAAAATACTAGATCTGGCACTTTCCGTAATGCAACTGGACTGTATCATGAAACCCTCCACATCTTTAGCCCAAGTAACCTCATTAATATCAAAAGCTCCTCCCAAGGCACAGACATTACACAACTGTTTACACATAGCAGTCTTCTTTATGACAAGTCAACTGATACAGGTTTGGACAGTGTGAGCATAACAATGTGTAACTCTCATTTGATACTTTGTCATATGATATATATGATTAAAATACAAAGATTAAGATATTCCACACCTCTCATAATTTTAGAAATGATATGTTTCTAATATTCTGCCCTTCTAATGTATGTAAATAAATAATAATAATAATAATAATATAATAAAAGTGCAGTAAAAGCAATAAAGAGTCCAGTACAACATCACATTTAACTACGATATCATTGATAAAATATAATTTCATTTGCACATTTCAAACAAAAAAACTGAACTTTATAAATAAAAATTTTTTGTTATATGTGTGCCTAATAAAGTGGCTACTGACTGTAGATAATTGTGTAAATACAATATATATGACTGATGACAATTGCAATGCAATTATGCCATACTATATCAGTTATTATAGGATTATTATGTTGATATATGACATGTGAAACTCACTGATCAACACATATGTAGTCACAGTCAAGAACACTGTGATTTCATGTTAAAGGTGTGAGAGCTTCACACCTTCTCTGGTCAAAAGAGCCACCTAAGTCTAATTAATTCTTTAAAAAAATACACACACATATATATAGATAGATAGTTAGATAAATAATATACAAAAGAGATGTGAGTATCAGATATTAATGGGTCTTACCTCCCATGCTGCTGTTGTCCCTGGCGGCAGTCCGTCAGTGTTCTCCGCTCCAGGTGGTCAGTAACAGGTATACAACAGGTGGATTTTTCGGGGCGGAGCATCGCAATGCTTCCAATCCTCTTCACGCCTCTGAGCCAATCATGTGTGTCATAAGAGGAAATATCTCGAGAGGACTCGTGTTTCTAATAAATTGTTTCTTCCTGACCTCTTGACAAATGTTGGGAAAAAAAGAAGGATAAGAGACCTCCATAATCAGTGTTTGAGTATTCGAGCATTACATATAAATACCACAAACAGACAGACATACGTGACAGACTGATGACAGCAGCATGTATCACAGGTAGCTGCTGGATTTATCCGCTCAACCGGTCCATCTGCCCCGCTGCGTCAGGAGAGGCCAACGCCAGGGATTTACGTTTCAAAATAAAAGCATAGCATGAGTGGGCGGCCGAGCAGGTGACATCTCTCTCTCTCTCTCTCTCTCTCTCTCTCTCTCTCTCTTTCCGTGTCTGTGTGTGTGTGTCTATACATGTGTCATAAATGCACTGGTGACAGAAGTATTCGTGTAAAAGGAGCAACAAAAGTAAAGGATGCAAACTATTTTGTGTCATATTAATCATTGTATTATACTATGAAACACTTTGGAATAACTACTCAGATCTATTTCTTGAGTAAAAGTAGCAATATCACAGTGTAAAAACACCACTCACTAAGTTAGTTAGTACATGAATATACTTAAAGCTCCAAAAATAAAAGTCCAGAAAAGCCCATTTAAGAATAATGTATTACATTACTGTATTGAAATTATTGGTGCATTAATTACATCACTTAAATATGGCAGCTGGAAAGATAGGGTCATTTGTAATTTGTTTGTATACTACTGACTTTATGATTACTACTATTACTTATGATACTGATTTATTTGTTGATGTTGTTATTGAATATTATTGACCTTAATATACCAAGTAACCAGAACTCAAGTAATGTACTATACAAACTACAGTAAAATGTACTGATTACTTGTTCACTGGAAGGTGGAGCTAATTTTCAACAACTTTTCATAATGTTGGCAGTTAAATCAATAACATTACATCATATATATTATACCAGTCACATTTGACTTTGCATGTGAAAGCTTAATCTGAAGGTATCTAAACCATAGCTGTAAAATAAAAAGAACATCCCTTCATTTAAATGACTTTTAAATAGTTGACTGTGTTTATGATGTAAACTCTTGAATGAAAAATAACAGAAAAAATGTTAAAACCTTTTATTTTTATCTTCTTATTCATATACAAAAACAGATATTGATTGACTGTGAGAGCATCGTATTATTTTACAAAATCAACCCTAAACCGAAGAAAAGAAAATGAAACACTTAACAAAAAATGTGAAATGAATAAGTCACCTCTTTTTTTTTGTTTCACTATTCAGAAATCTTTTATAACTTACCGATGACACAGACCTGTGCAAAAGTCCTTGAGGTAAAAATATGAAAATATATTCTCGTTTTTTACTGAAGTGAAAAAATACATGAGAAACTACTAACAATGATATTACTAATAACGCATGAATAGTTAAGATCAAAAGTTTCTGTCAATGGCTTTGATTCATCGAAGCAGGTTTGTTACAGTGCAAACGTAACAGTCAAGTTCATACTTGCATATTCAATACATTTTTAAATGTCTACCATTGATTTTATGCTGTTGCCTTAATCAAGAATACTGAGCAGTATTAGACTTTGATCTGGAGTAAAAGCTTCAGGCTAATAGAAACACTGTGAACGCCAGAAAGCAATGCAATATTTTCAGGTCACTTCTCCATTCAGGCTGTAACTTTAGCTTTTGAGTCATTTTCAATGAAGTTACAGCTCAAAGAAAGGTGCTTTCAAAGTCAAAGATTTTGTTGCTATGTCGCTCCGCACAGGACAGTTTGGGACAACAGAGATAAAAACCGGAGCAGCTCTTTGCTCTTTTGTGGATCTGTTTTTTAACAATGATCACCATAACAGCCATGTCTTCTGTGTGTAGCTCATACAGTACCATGCAAAACAACTTACTGGTGGCTCAAATGTCAGCGAGGTCCACCATTAACAGTCCTGTTTCCATTATTGATGAAGATCTACCATGCAACTGTGAACAATTAACAGGCAATTTCTTTTTGCAAACAGTTTGTGCTGCTTTCAACAAAATACACATATTTCTCAATAAACACAGAGTCCATGTCCACCAGGACCAAGTCTTTTTCAAGTCTGGCTCAAATCTTTTCCACATAGTTACCGGGGAAGAGACCTTCCCTTCCTCGAATCCTGCCCGTCCACCAGCCTGATGGATCTACAGAGAAGTAAGCAGAAAGAAGAAATCAGATCAGATCAATCAATTTACTGATTATTTATTGTGATAATCTTTCTTTCTTTTTATCCACAAACCTTCTTTGACGAGGTCGATGATGTCATTGACGTCAAAGCTGATCTCGTCCGTGTCCTGGCCGGTGTACTGATATATGGCGCGGCAGCGGGGCCCCTGGGGTCGAGGCTGAGGTTTAGGAGCAGGAGGAGGCCGCTGACTGATGCTCCTTTTCCTTTGCTTCCTGTGCCAGAGATACAGAAAGGACAAACTGATAAGAGGAACTGCTGATGAAGGGCTAAATGGAGTTAAACCACAGAGAGCACTTTTAGGTTTGTATGTGTTCATTTGTGAAATGCTCCTTCGTGGTAAGTAGAGACTAAAACCAGCACTTTGGGTTCTGCTAAAAAAGCCACAAGATAAACCTCAAAATCCTATCAACATTTGTAATAACACAGACCACTAAAACTCCAGCCTTGGAACAAAACCTTATTTACCACCATATTGAGTGGGAATGTCCGTTTGTATCAATATAAATGGAAAATTGATCTAATATCATTTATTTATTACTTTTGATATAGGAGACTTTAACTGACACATCATTTATAGTCCGTGGCCGTATTAAGAGAGCTCATAAATGGGCGAGTTGTCACGCCGGAAAGACAGGTTTATCTCTGTCACTATAAAATCCATTCATTTGTTTGGGCTCGTTGGTGTTGTGCCTCACCTTGACATGCCTTAACAACTCAGTAAGCTTGTATGCAGTGGATATTTTGTGACTAATCAGCTCCACCCACTCACACTGTGCTAACCACATCCTTCCCTGTTTTTCGTGTTTCACCCTTTCTTACCCTGACATTCCTTGGTCAGGCACGTTGAGGAAGTCCATGTTCCCCTGGTTGTACTGGTTAGGGGGTGGAACTCGGGAGGCTCTCTGGGAGCCCAGTTTCGGTGGAGCTGTGCTGGGTGGCCGCCCGTGTTTTTGTGGGGATGAATATGTGATATTTGATTGTTGTTGGGGATGAGCTCTGGAAAACTTGGCTGCTCCATTCTGGTGTGCTGAGGAGAGAGAAAGTGGAATAAAAAATGAAATAAAAGCTAAAACTCAAACTACCTCCAGATTTCAGAAGAGCTGCTGCCAAATGAAAACCTTGCAGAAATAATATTTGGGTATTAGTTTAAATTCGCTGGAATGGTAGCGGTAGAAGTAGTCAGATTATTTTTAATATAATTTATTGACTGAATTTTTGCTGAATGCGAATACAGTACAACAAAGAGACAGGACTCTGCTTTGATATGTGGCTCTACAAGGTGGCCTGGGTGCCCCGTATTCATAAATTTTATTACAAAAGCTTAACGTACTATCCAAAGTAAAATTACTCTCAATGCAGGCAGAATGACACCAGTCAGCGTTATTGTTATATTACTGAATTGTTGCTGCTGATTTATGTGTATGCAAAAACTGTATTGTAGCAGGTTGAAGTAAAGACAACTTCTTTATATACTGCTTTACTAAGACATATTGATAATATACTGAAGATAACAATGAAATTGAAAGAGTTACATTAAGGTAGGATTGGTAGGTGACTTTACCTCTGCTGGGAACATTATTTCCACCACGAAACTGTGGAGCACTCTTCCTGGTTGGCTCTGAGGAAGGACACGCTCAGTTACAATAACATTATGTGAATAATATGTATAGTAACATTGTCAAACTGAAATACAGGTCTATTTTTGTGTGTGTATGCAATGTGCCTTGCTCCTCCTCATTTTAAGCCTGTATTGTGTCATTATTTCCTCTAACTTACTGGAGGACTTGGGTAAACCATCCCCAACTGTGATGGTGAGGGTCTTCCCTCCGGGTTTCAGCTGTGGCAGGTCACCTTGCCCCCTCTGAAACACAACCAGCCTGGAGCCTCCACCACCCCAGCCCTCCTTCTTCACTCTGAACTCTATCCTGAGAGGGAATAACGTCTGTTAGTGATTTGTGTATGCTAATTTCTATGCAAGTATAGTATGAGTCTGTAGGTTTCCTCTACCTGTCAGTGAAGGAGATTGTCAGTTTTCTCTTGGTTACATCCTCATAGCGCTTTGAGAGCAGGCTGAGGAACTCTGTCTTAAAGTTGGACTCCAGCAGACTGTCGTACTGGGTCTCATGTAGGATGAAGAAATCATCCTGTCTCGTACTGAAAAATACAAACAAAAAAACAGACCATCAAGAGCTTCCACAAAAACTGTGAAAAGTTTATAAAACATCAAAGTATTTTCACAGTGGAGCATTTGAAATGTCTTTCTATGGCAATAATAGTTAAAGTCAAACATGCTAAAGCTGTATTTAAGCTTTACCTGAAGTTAAAATGGCAATACTGGAAAGAGTTCAGACTGAACTGAAAAGAAAGGCGTATACGTGTAATGTAAGAATACTCTGTTTAAGTCCTGCATTTAAAATCGTACAAAAGTGAAGAAGCATTATCAGTCTTTGTCACAAATGTCTTATAATAAATTACATTATTAAAACTGATGCATCAATATGTAAGCAGCCTTGTATTGTTTTAAAGTTTTAAAGTTTTTTGTTTTTTTCTCAAATATTAGATTTTTGTATAATATTGAATAGTTGACATTCTGTTAACGGAAGGTGTTGAATGTTAGCTGTAGTGTTAAGGATTTAACAGCAGTAGTAACGTTAACAGCATTAGTAGGTCTTTGTACTAATCAATCAGTCAAACTTGCGTAGCACATACAGGTTACTGCAATTTCAAGTGTTTATAGCAGTAATAGCTGTGGTAGTCACTAGTTCGAGTATCCCTTTTTATGTCAGTGTGTAGTGCTCATTAGCTATTTTTCTACAATTACAGTAACAGTTGTCATTCAGAAATATGCACTTGTCTCTAGTTAGTGCTCTAATATTTTCTAATAAAAATGTCTCCAGAGTAACTTTTGCATGACGTTGTTTGCTTCAGTCATGCAGTATTCATGTCTGTGAAACTGCCACTGAAATGTCAAGTTCTCAGCTGATGAGAAAAAAAAATAATTCTGTGAATTGTCAGTTCACAAGAATGTGTTCATTTGCTATATTTACCCTTACTGTGACAGTCCCATGCTGAGTTCAGCATAACAGTTCTTGTATTTTATACCACAGTTTCAACCACAAATGTCACTAAAACCAGCTGTAGTAGTGTATCTCCTGTGAACTAGAAACCAACCTGAGAGAGACACCACTGATGTTTCCAAACTCCAGCTTTCGTTTTAGCACCTCCTTTATCTGTCCTTTCTCTGGTCCTTTCTTCACCTTCTCTCGACCAATCAGATAGATACCCTTGGGGGTCAAGATCAAATCTCTCTTGATCGACTGAGAGAAGAAAAAAAAAGAAGTGAGAACTGTGAGCAATGCCAAAAAGGAGAATAATCTTGAGGAAGTGGTACGTCTTGTGACATTACATTTACAATTACAAACTCTAACAATGCTACCTTCATTAAACAGCACTAAACATAACAAGGCTTCATAAAGCTTCACCTTGAACCTGCGATCAAACTTGTTGACAGAATCTGCAAAGTCAACGCGCTCTCTCTTGGCCAGAAACTGTCGTAGCTCAGGCCTCTGCTCCAGACCGAGGTAGTCTCCGACAAAGTTTCTGTTGATGCTGTTCTTCCTCCTCTCCTTCGAGTTGTACAGGATGTCTGAGGCTGTGTTGCAAGAACGGACAAACTTTTAGAATCACAGTTCCAAATACGTACTTCAGGAGGAACAATATAGTTTTGTCTTTGTAACTCACCCTCCTCTCTCATCTGTTCATACTTCTTCTTGGCAATGAATCTTCTCCAGGATTTCTGAATGATCCTGGCAAAAGTGTCAAACTTTCTCTCTCTCATCTCCTCGAGTAGGAAAAGCTATGGAGCACACATCATGAGGAAAACGTTCACATTTATCATATGCTTCATGTCGCACTTCAAAGTGTAAAATTACAATACATGCTGACCAATATCAGGAAGAGGAAATTTCAGATTCCAGGCCACTTAGGGGAGCAGAAATTAGTTGCGCTAACATTACCTAATTAAGTCTAGTGTTTTGTTTGGTGACCCCTGATAAATGTAGGCCCCAAATTCACCCCCTTTAACTCTGTTTTTGGTCTCAGCAGCTAAATGCTCCACTATGTTCACCACCTAGTTCCTGACTGTGTCTGTCTGCTGTTTGGTGCTGACCCGGTGGTGTACAGTGGGTTTTTAGAGCAGCTGAAAGGAAAACAGCACAGTATAAGAGTGATGAGAGCGAACTAAAACAGTAAAGTTGCAGACAGACAGATAAACAATGAGCTTAAAGATTCTTAAAGCTGATTTGGTGATAATTCTCTGTAGATTTATATCTATGAGATACTCCTTTTACATCGTCACATTGTTGTCACATTGTCATTTGATGCATCGTCATTATAAAATATCAATTATAGCCTTTAGCCGCTAGCAAAACAAGCAAATATAATAATAATCTGTAAGTAAGTAAAGGTCCTGCATTGAAAACATCGGAAAAGTGTGTGAGTAATATTTGCACAATTCACTTAAAGTACTTGTTTAGCATTAAAAAATAGCCATTTATTCTAATACTTATGCAATGTTATTGCTAACCTCTTTTTGTTGACGTAATAATAATAAGTGGAACTGTGTAGAAACTGTTTTTATAAATGTTTTAAATATTTTAGTGTTATGTGTAACTGTTAAGCGTGGCAGTTTAACTTAAACTTATCTGGTAAGATAAGTTTGGAGACAGGAAAAATGGCATGGAAAATGTGTTCTGTTCTGGATTGAATATTTTATTTTGAATGTGTCTTATGAACATGGGAAATATTTCTAGGGGGACAACAATTGCAGAGTAATAGTAAATAATGGGTTAAATGAAAAAAATGGATAATGCAAACGGTATTTAGTGAATATGTGAATACAAGATAACAGGTGAGAATATAAGATAACAAGCTGCATCTTCGTGCATCATATCTTCCTGTATTTTCAGGATATATAATTGTTGACGGGTGCTGCCACCCCGTACCTGGAACATAAGTAAAATGCTTATATAATGATACAAAGCATTTTCCTGTTTTTTAAGGTGAAGCAAATTTTAATTACACTACATGTTATTAAGTAGTTTTATTTGTAACAATGCATCATATTTTAATATACTGGAGTATAAAGAACAATATTTCCCTCTGAACTGTAGCAGAGTGGAGGTATAACATGGCATCAAAAGAAAATACTCAAATAAATCACAAATAACTCAAATTTGCTCCACAGATCAATGCAGACACAAAACACAGCCCACAGAGAAATACAGTATATGAAAAGTCTGTTACCGATTCAGGATTCTTGACAAAGACTTTGGTGCGTCCCATCTGGTACTGGTCGGTATCCATGTTGACAGATCGCAGGAGGTGAAGGACCCCCTGCTGCTCTGGACCTCTCCAACATGGCCATGTCTCAGCTGTGAGAATGGCATACCTGGATACAACACGCACACAGACAGCAACCATAAGTCATTTAACGAGTGTGTTAGAGCTGTGTTCTTCTCTCAGGACAAACACAGAGAAAGGGTTGAATCCTTTCAAGAAACATGCAGGATTAAACTCACCTCATCAGAAACTTATTGAACACTCTGCGGTATGCAAATCCAGCCCTTCTTACACGGATGTTTTCCCGCAGTCCCAGGTATTCAACCTGATGCCTAGCCCTAAAAAGAGATGGAAAACCACCATTCAAAAGGGGTTTTACTAAATGCTGGAGTGTGGTGTGTGTAAATGTTGGTCACAGTGAGGATGCTAACCTGCTCTCCTCCCAGTCTTTAGGTCTTTTTGTCTCATTAGGTTTGATACAGCGGATATAGTGCGGAGTGCATTTCATCAGCGTGTTCACCAGATCATTAGCTTGTCTCTGTTTGGGAACACCCATAAGCGATCAGTGCATTCTTACAACTCGAAACATTCTTATCTTTCTATTTTATGTATTCAAGTTTTAACTCTTAGTCTAACCTTGATCTTTGAGCTGGCTGTGGTTGGCCTGCCTTTCTTATCCGTGTTCAGGTTTTCAGGGAACAAGCTACGAATGAAGTTACTGTGGAGATAAAATCAAGGGACATTTTTATTCACTGCATTTCTTTTATGAACAAACCACGTGTGAATCCTGGTCAAAAGGTGTAAGAGACTCACTATTCACTGCTTTGCATGAGCTCAATTAGGTCAGGGAAAAGCACGTCCCGGTTTCTCTCACAGAAGCCGTTGATATCATAAGACACCTGAGACGACACCAGACATTCTTACTGCTGTGTACACTTTACAAGCCAAGCAAACGTTATTATTTAGTAGAGAAGACTGTCAGGGTTATTTGTTGTACAATTTTTAACTCAAATGTGCAGCAACACTACTGTTTAAATAATAAAATACACATACTTGTCAAACGGTAATGTTTCTGTTACAGGATTTCATGTTCCTACCTTGCCGGCGTAGTGATGTATGACAAAGCCGGAGTTCCAGCTGTTGAAATGTTCATGCGTTCCCACAGCGGCCTGCAGTTTCTGCAGCAGAGTGCCATCTGCACCCTCTCCTTTGGCATGCATGGTGGCGCACACATCATCCAGCACGCTCATTATACCAGGAGGGTTCTGCAAGGAGAGGATAATGTCGATGAAACCTCTTACTAACTGGGAAACAATCACCACTTGCAACTGATTTTACACATTTGAAAGGACAAAAATCCCCAGTGCTTACAGTATAAAGAGCCACTATTTGATCTTAGGTGGATAATAAAAGAACAAACAATGACAATGTCCCAGTTAAAACCATTAAAGCCAAGCAAGAACACACAAGAGCACCCAGCTAGTCCAGTGGAAGAGAAGCACATTGTGTCCTCTTAAGAAGCACTACAAATTGATATGTGTAAGGTGATGCAGTTATGAGTTTACCAGTTTATTTTCAATGAGGTCGCACACAATCTTGTTGTTGAAGTACTCGATGGGAGTCCACTTGATGCCCTCCTGAACGTACTCTTCCTGAGAGAAAAATACAACACAAGAAAAGAGCTCAAAGGAAAACGCAAGACAGTGGATTTGAAATATTTACAACCAGATTCTGAATGGATTATACAGGGGCTCGCTCTTTGTCTCTATCAAACAGACCTGCTTTTACTTAACATATTGCAGAAGTTAAGAGACAAGGAAGCGATATCGCAGAAAAGTAATAAATTCATTGTAGCTACCTGCTCAGCCTTCAGAGTCAGCTCAATAAAGATCTGCTGCAGTTTCTCGTTGACAAAGTTGATACAGAACTGCTCAAAACCATTCCTCTGTCGGGGGAGAACACAATCCGGTCTATATCAGATTATCACCACAGTAAATCAAATCTTGCTGTGCTGTACCATCTATAAAACCAACATCTGTTATTTTAGCATCTGCCTATAAATATTATTGAACTGTAAGTTGCAAGAGGACTAACCTGGAATATCTCAAAGCCATAAATGTCAAGTACCCCGATACTGAATTCTTCATGTGGTTTTTGGATAGCTTTATTTATGGCCTGCAGAAGACAGATAGTGTAAAAGCAGAAGAAAATATAAAATACGGATGTCAACTTGTGTAGGGATATCAGTTAGATAGAAAAATAAGTTTCCTCGTTTTATTTAATCTGTTTTTGTTGCTAGTGTTTTAAAAAGTTTGACTACCTCCACCAGGTAGTCAAAGAGTCGCGCATATAGGGCTTTGGCCAGGGCGTCTCGTGTGTAGGTGGCCTGTTCCTGGTTCAGGGTCACATTAATGGACTCAGACTTCCCTGCCCACTTTGATTCCATCTTCCGGCTGGTTAGCTTGTCCTGCAGACGGTTGGGGTCGATGCCCAGCAGATAGGCAGGGAAGGCAAGCACTGGAAAAGCAGAATTGAATCTTAAATCAACATAAATATATGAATTATGTCAAAATGAGTAAGAAGTATTAAGATATGTTTAGCTTTAAGATGAAAATGTACATAGCCTGAGAATGTTTCCTTCTGCAGTACATGAATAAAGTCTGCAGTGGATTAAATTGTACAATTCTAGACAGAGACTGTGGGATGATAAAATTGCCACCCTGGATGTAAACATCAATTATCTGTTCAGCAGAGATTCCGTAGGCAGCAAACAAAGGAGGAGATAAACAAGGTAGTACTGATGTGCACAGACTCTATCAATTAGCAGGGTGTTTGCCATGGGACTGCTTTGTCATGGTGAGCTCTAATTTACTCATATGCCTCGGGGAGATAATGGGCAATTGTACAGTATATGCCAGGTGTGTGTGTGTGTGTGTGTGGATGAGTGAATACATGTGTGCCTGGTGTGTGTGCATGGAGTGTGTCACTCACAGTCTGTGCTTTCCACCTGCCCATAGTTGCCTGCTTCTATGAAGCTAATGTTTCCTAAGTGGAGGATGCCTGCGACAATCTGCAGCACCTGAGTCTGGATGTCACCTGGGATCCCAATAACAGACATGGCTTCCTGCAGACCACAGCACCAACGCAGACAGTGAGCAGTTTGCAGCAGTGAGATTTACTTTAAATATCATTAGTTAAATATTTTGGAAAGAACTAGAATATTTAGACCAATGTGGGCAAGAAATTTGTTTCAAGTACAACTTTTAATAGCGAGGTCTGTGGATTACATAGAGGAACAGAGACACTGTTTTTTTGAAAGACAGGTCACTGTTTAATTTTTTAAACATAGTTTGTCAGTACTGCTAACCACAAATGAAACCCAGCATACACAGTATTTACCATAGTTTCTTGGAAGTCTTTGCTGTCATTGGTCCCATCCACCTTGTAGGTCCCAGACTGGTTGAGGTAGTAGTAGTAGTCTGGAGTCATGATGCCCAGACCCTCTTTCTGCTGAGCATTGGCGCCCTCTATGAGCTGAAAGAGAACAGTGCAGGTAGGAAAGCAGTCACACATGGGTTCTTCTCAAAGTAGGAAGCAAAACAAAAAGAGGAATCGTTCATGTGCATCACAATGTTATTGGCTAAATTAATTTTGAGTCATGAAAGGTCAGCTATCTTACCAAAAAAGGAGTTTAGTGAGTGGTGACTGTGACTGATCTATGACGATCTGTCTTTTATCAGCCTCTGACCTGATAATAAATGTGGAAGTTCCTCTCGCTCTCATTCTGGCTCACCACCCTCGACTTCTCCAGCAGGAAGTTTGAGATTTTGCCACCGTCTGGCTCTCCTCCTCTGCTGAACTGAATCTCAAAGTATTTCCCCTGGTAGATGCAAAATAAAAAGTCATCAATCAGAGTTGCCAGACTCGCTATCTACAGATAAATCTGTCAGATCTGTTTACTCAACAGGTGCAGGGTAAGCAACTTCCACTTCTTGTGCAGTCAACCTGATGCACACACAGTCAACCTTATTAAACAATCAACACAAGCAACTACAGATAACATTAAACCTTTGTGTCATAAACAACTATAATATTTCCACTGCTTCGACTTTGCATAGATCTAACTAGAAATTTTGAGTGTGCCTGACTCTGGCTCCGTTGCCCCCATACATTATTATTGACACTGCTCAGCAAATTCAGCATTAATACAACAAGCTGTGTCATCACTGCCTTTTTAATGGGCTCTTATTTTGAAGGACTCTATGTGTGTGTGTGTGTGTGTGCGTGCTTGTGTGGTCTTGTGTCTGTTAATGAGAGCATTTTACAAGTCTTTTATTTTGAAAGGGACTCTTATTTTGTCTTGTGTGTGTGTGTGTGTGTGTGTGTATGTGTGTGTGTGCATGTGTGTTTGTCTGTCTCTCTAGCTATGTGTCTGTGTTTGTGTCTGCGAGAGAGAATGAATAAAATGGCCGACATTAAAAATGTAGTTTTGATAGTCATTGATATCATATAGAGACTTCAATAAAGTTAGTCAAAGGCAGGCTTGAGGTTGCCAAGCAACCAGGGTCAGCTGCAGTAATTAGGCACATGTGCGCGCACACACTCTGCGTCTCTCCCCTGAGACACTCAAAAAATCTCTAAATGAAGCCCCTTGAAGATGGCCAAAAATGCCAAAAAAGGTGTGCTGCAAACCAAAAGCCATCAGCATCCTCATCTCGTGGACAATTTCCTTGCCAGTTTTCAGGCGAAATTGTATAAACTTTGGCCTAGGGAAAGCACAGGTGCTCCCTGCTCCTTTTGGAAATTTCTCTTCTCAAATTTTCATGGGAAAATTCTTCTCTCCCTCTCCACTCTAGCGATAATGTCACGCACTCTAGCTCTCGAACATTCTTCCAATTAATTTTTTTGGCGTGGTTTTTGGCGATTTATCAGCAAACCTTTTGATTCCTTTTTTTGTGTATGTGCGACCAAAACTGCGGGAGGAGTAGCGTGCCAAAAAAAGGCGTAAGAATAATGATAAAATAATAATAAAGAATATAATAATAAAATAATAATAATAATAATAAGCGCGGTGAATAGTATATAGTGTGCTCTTTAAGGCACACTCTGACCCGTACACAGAATGTCTCATGCTCTATCAAGGGTGACAGACACTTTGCAAACTGATGTGTTGTATCGAAGCTGCACACTTGATGTTTTTGTGGTTTATAGGTGTGAAATTAGAGCATCAGGACCCCACTGATGAGAAACGTGGGAGAGTAAAAGAAATGACTGTTAGTTGAGACTATGCTTCTGCAGTGCATTGCAACACTACAAATATATATCCTTATGTTATTTTATCTGACCAGTATACAAGTTTCTACAGTCGGTGCACACTGTTAACATGCTCAAAGTAGTTCATTTCTCTCAGCATTTTATACCTTTATTAGGCAGTTCCTATTAGAGCTGAAACAACAGACCCTTTTCACAGCAGCCATTTTGACATGAAATAGCAGGCTCTGTTTCATTTATTGAACCTTAATTAGTATCATTGGTAACGCCTGTGTTTATAGTATTTCATGTCAAAATGATGTCTGAAAATAAATTCACGCTGGCACGCTTCATGTTCAATACTCGATTCAGTTAAATTCAACTCAATTTTATTTATATAGTGCCAAATCATAACAAAAGTTATCTCATGGCATTTTTCATATAGAGCAGGTATAGACCTACTCTTTGTCCCTTGGCTCTTAAAAAGTAAGTTGTATATTAGCCTCTGTGAAGCAGTCATTTCTAGTAAAAGTTCATATTTATCTAACCTGCACGGGCTGCTGTCACTGGATTTGCTTCTTGGCAAAGATTAGTAAGAACAGCAAATGTTTGACAATAAAAACAGGAAATCTGATGAAAAATGGACAAATGAGTTTGCCATTATTTGCCACCTCATACCAAGCCTAAACCACTGTGTTTAATTTCCCAAATGACAGTTGCTGTTATTAATATCAGGCGCTATCACGAGTCACAACATGCTAGCTTCAGTGCAGCTGAGAGTACCACAAATAGCTGATAAATGTTACTATTTTGTTTGTTTATTAATTGGCATCTGATCTCCTTCCATTTTGGAAAAGCGGACCTCCTGAAAGCTCCTTGAGTTGAGAGTTTACCAAATTCCTCTTCACTGTAAGTCTTTAAGTTAAAAATTTACTTCAAATCAGCAGTAGGTGTTGAATTAAAGATCGTACTCACAAATCGACTAGAGTTGTTGTTGCGGACGGTCTTGGCATTACCGAAAGCTTCGAGGAGAGGATTTGACTGTAGGATGATGTCTTTTACATGCTGCAACACACACACAGCGACACAATGTAAGCAAAAGTACCTCCACACCAGACTGCAGACCAGAAAGTATAAAGATGTCTTGAGTTATTGCGTGCTGTCTCTACCTGAACCTTTGATCCTCCTCCAGATACTTTGGAAATGTAACCCATGATGTATTTGGCAGCCACTGTCTTTCCAGCACCGCTCTCACCGCTATTAACACCCCACAAAACAACTAAATATTACTCAAACACATACTCACAGACACATGCTGCATTACAAAATGTCACAACCACATGCAGTCTACTGTAAGACAACAGCAAGAAGAAAAACAGGGCTGATGTGTTCACCTAATGATGACACACTGATTCTCTCCATCAATCATCATGTTTCTGTACATGTTATCAGTCAAGGCGTAGATATGAGGTGGGTTCTCATATTGGGCCTACAGGGGCAAAGAGGAAAGAAAGGGATTTGTGGTCAGCTCAGGCCAATGGAGTATTAAACATCACACAATTCAAGCGATTGTTTACTCACAGCTCCTTGGTAAAGTTCGATCTCTCTGTCAGTGAAATATGGCATCTGCTTGAACGGGTTAACTGATATTAATACAGGGCCGATGTATGTCTGAACAGTGAAGTCAAGGAACATGAAGGACAATAAACTAGAACATACTGTAATATGCTTCTTTTCAGTAGAGCCTTACCTTATTGACCATTTTATACATTTGTGACAAGCATCCCTTTATTCTCTTTATTGGAGGTTTAGCAGGAGTTCGTTAAAAGTGCTTTACAAAGAAATTTATGTTACATTAAGGGGAGTGTTTAAATCTGGGTCTTTTATCTAATATTAGTTGAGAGCGGTCAGGCTCCAACTCCAAGATATTTGAGTACTTTATGTTCCAGAAAAAAACAGCCGATAGAGCAAAATCTTACAGCAACACCCCTGCAAGTTCCCTCTTTTAACGAACATGTCATCATCAATATCGTAACAACGCTAAAGAAGCAGACTTCCAACACTGTTTGCACAATAAAACTAAGCAATCAAAGAGACACAATCTCTGCCATGTTTTGTTATCACTTTATCAGTGCACTTAGAAAGCATCTTTAAGTTGACAGTTATCACTTGCCATTAACCAATAGCAAGCCATTATCTTGGCATTAAAACCACCACTGAAGACTCCTATCAAGTGCAATTGACATTCTCAAACTGACCCTCAGTGGTCCTTAAATTTCACTTTATTATTAAGTCTACAGTCATGCTAGAAGCTCTGTGATGCTGTATTTAGCTCACAATCCTAACATGGTGATGATTAGCAGGTATATCATCTTAGTTCATCATTTTAGCATGTTAACAATTGTTAATTACTAATTGAGGCATAGCTGGTGCCAGTGATATAGTGCATGGTATACACAGGTATACAGAGTATATCTACATTCAGCCAGTATAAACACTTTTAAATTTGAAATGAATGTTTGTTTTCTGGGATGGTGAAGGCATGACAGAGGTTTCATGAGTGTATGGAGTAATCAGGAATACTTCACTCTGAATAATTGTGTAGTTGTCCCATCTGCACCTCATCTGTGGCTAACGATAATTACATAATGATCCCTTAAACTCTTGATGATCCCTAAAGTTACGCTGCAGGAGTTAAGTGACAATGTGCAAACACTGCTGACCTATTTGTGGATGAGCTAAATATGCAAGAGTAGTCTTACATGTCTCTGTTTATAACACAGGGTGTTTTATCCTTTGCAGGGCAAGCTGCTATAAAAAGAAATTTGAGGTATAAATTAAGAGTACTACTACTTCTCCTGGCACTGCTGGCTAAGGATGATGGGACTGTGATTAAGTTCTAATTGGGTTATAAACATAAAATAAGTAAAGGATGCGTTCAAATTTTGACCTGATGAAGGCACAACAGTGAAAACTAAGGGTCACCAAAGTTATTACAGAAATAACACCTGTCAATCCACTCAAATCCACACATATCAGCCTCATGGTGGCACTACATGAAAAGCCAGAGGATCTTCAAAGTCAGCAGGATTAATCCTCTGGGAACTTTGAATATCTGTACCAAATTTCATGCGATCTACCCCATAGATGTAGAGATATTTCAGTCTGAACCAAAGTGGTGGAATGACAGATGGAGCTTGGCATCTGAGCGATGCTGCTCGCTGACTAATACATCACAGACTATTTTTGGTGTCTGGTCAGCCTAATCTAGGGTGGGGTAAGTGGGGGGAATTACAAGGTCACAACTTCAGTATTTTTAAAAGTCTGTGCCTTACCATTATTAAATAGTTAATGGTTATTGTGCTAAAAAAAACACACAAAAAAAACACCCACAGAGATCTTTCACTTCATGTCATCTTACTACATGGAAATCTAAAAGCTGTTTTTATCTATGCATGAAAGGACTAATTAGTAGTTAGTTATTTGGAAACATATTATCCACTACTTGTCCCTAAACAACTTAGAAATCCTTTGCAGTCGTGACTTATCGCTGCATTGTAAGTAACATGAACTGAGTGCGGACTAATGAATTCTTTTCCTGACTCTAAATTTGGGTTTCAAATTCAGCTGTGCTTCAGACGGAAGTGAGCTGTTGAGTCAGACAGTGAATGCAAAAGAGGAAGAGTGAATTCATTGCATTTATGGCCTTATATGTTGATGAGTACTTGACATAAATGGAACAAGATACACAAGGCTAATGCCCCAGATTTAACCATATTAAGATTAAGTTATCTTAAACCACTAAATCTTCTGGTGTGAAAAATGGAAAACTAAAAAAATGTAGATAATTATTGACACATATTGGATAAACTTCCTGTCCTATAGTCATCATGATTTCCTGCCTCTACATTTGTTTAGGTGCCAATATAAGCTTCAGTCATACCCTCCTATTGTCCATGAAGTTAAATTAAGTACCACAATACAACAAAGTAACTCAGTAATGAGCAGGATACAAAGATGTAGTCGTCCATGTATCTTTTCTTCAGGTTTTCGACAATGGCGTCCTCAGTGATCTTGGACAGTAGGACCATGTCGTCCACTCCGCTTTGCTTCACATTTTGACTCTGCCAGTGGTACTTCGCCTTAATCGCAGAGCAGAGGGAGAAAGAAAGACATTAGATATGTGCACTGTTTGACAAATTCAGGTCAGAGACTACAAAACTGTGTTACCACATCAAAGACTTGGCCAGGAAGGTCAAAAGAAAAATGCTATTGTGAATTCAGTATTGGGGGCTTTAAATACACTTGAGACTGAAAGTCATTATGTCTCATGCTTTACTAGGTCAAATTTGATTATTTTATAACTTCATTATAAAGGTATAACACAAAAGAAGAAGAAATAATTCAAAAGAATTATCAGTGAACTAACTAACAAACAGAAATACAGAAATAAATGATGAAAACCAAAACTAGTAAAACATGCAAAGCAAGAAAGCGAAAACTAGTTAGATGACACAGACAAATTTGGCATCAGTATCGAGGTGCTTTTCAAAAACCATTTGTGGTTGCCATTACAGGAAGCTGGGGCTGGTTGCCAAGCAACATGTCACAGATGAAGTTAGTTCATTTTCTAAGTTGGACATTTTAGAGAAGCACCACCTTTGCCCAGCAGCGTCCAGTATACCTAACCAGTAAAGTATGGAGGTGAAACAATTTAATGATTGTTGTGTTGTGAAATGATATCTGTGTTTCTGTAATTAACAGGTCATTAGACAGATCGTAGTATTCTGCAGACACATTCGTACAGGACCCTGAGGTTAACTCCTGTATCTTGGCTTTCCTTATGCTGTTTGATGTGTGAAGTCAAGTCAGTGACAAGTTTAGTCATTGGCACAGTGGTTGGGTTGTGGTCTGGGTGTTGTCTCTGACTTACATTTACTGATTTACAGGGAAGAAGGTACACTTCACCTATAGTGCATGGCATTATAAGGGAGAGAGCTTCAGATGATAACAAGCCTTCAAACATTTGTTTGTATTTTAGCATCTTAGCATTTTAGGTGTAACTAATATGTTTTATTCTGCATCACACCCAAATAACGATATACAACAGTTACATGAAACAACTAATCCTGTTATGAAAAGTTAACTGTTAGTTTATGTGTATAAACATGTCACAATATGACACTCCAAACAAAAGATGAAATAAGTGTCTTAATATTTTAATAAAGTCGTGTCATGTGCTACAGCTTGAACACGCTTAGACTAAGCAAACACATTATACCCGGTGTGTGTGACGTGTCATTCAGCATGTGTTTTTATTTCTAAATTTAAATGTCCTTCAACTGCAATTCAGACGGAAGTCATGAGTGTCAGTCTAATTAGAGCCGATGAAACCAAAAGCTGCAAAGCCATCATCTGTAATGAATGTCATGTTTTGCCACAATTTTGTCTGTCAGACTAAATTGCAGTAATTGTGTTTAAAGGATTTATCTGATTTCATTCTATATTGTTCTTATTAACAACAAATTAGTTCTTCTGTCGGGGCTTTCTTTGACTTTACTTCACTGTCTGTGGCTCACTGGTTCCTAGTGAAGATGTAAATCTTTAAATATATAGCTTAATTTAGACAAAGGCTACAGTTTTTCATTAATGTTACTCAAATATGAGGACATGGCACGTTTGCCAGGGACTATTTTCAGCAGAGGATTAATACGTGTTAACAGGATCAGTGTAGGATCAGATTACTTTGAAAACAGATTACATGGGAATTTTTGTAATTAATAATGTGACCTATTGGACTGCCATAATTTTAGTCTAATCTGAACAAAATCAATTTCAAAATCACTGATATATGCAGTTTATACTAGAGAAGTGTACACAGCCACAAAAATGTGAGCACTTTAAGCTTTTAAAAACTAATAAAAATTCATTTTGCACATTCAGCATTTGGTCAAATTAAATAACAGTGAATATCTTCTATGACTATTTATCAATTTTTCCATGTTTAATACAACTGTTGTTGTTGTTAGCATGCTTGTTAGCCACTGGCAATCACATGATCCTTTTGGTTGAGTCTGTCGACCAGTCAGAGGCTGTGTGGACATGTTTGTGGCAGCTCTGATCTCGCCTTACACAACACAATAACAAAATAAAGAAATGCGTCACCTAGTGTAACTATTGCTCATAGTAATCACAAATTATTTTTACATTTGGTCAGGTCACGTTTTAAGGTCCCGTGTGTCAGATTCAGGAGGCTCTATTTACAGAATATATCAGAAATGGAATATAAACTGCCTAACTATGTTTTCATTAGTGTATTACCACCTGAAAATAACAGTTGTTATATTTGTAGAATGAGCCTTATATCTACAAACACTGTGGGTCCTCTTCCTCAGAGTCCAGCATGTTTCTACAGTAGCCCAGAAGAGACAAATTAAACACTAGATAGGACCTTTTGCATTTTTGGTACTTTTCGTGGCCTCTGTAGTTGCTCCTTTATGCTGGGAGTGTGAGGTGAGGGGTTTGCAGTCAATAACTATACCACTAGATGACACTAAATCATAAACACACTACTCCTTTTAATCATACCACAAGCTACAGTAATTATCGTCCTGTCTGAACACACAGTTGGACCTGATTCTTGGACCAGATGGTGCCTACCACTTACATATTGAAATCAGCAGTGTGGGAATAAAACCTTTTCTTAATCAATGCAGCTTTTGTGCCCCCTCATACAGTATCTGCACTCAGCCTCAGATCCTGCAACAAAACTCTCTTTCCTAGCCTCGACTTAAAACTATCATGGCCCTGAAACTCTGAAACAGCATTCTGCTGACTTCTTTTAAATCTCTACTAAAACATTGCATCTATGCATTTGCATTTCTGAACTCAGTGGTCTTCCTATTTCATGTCTCTTTGAACTCTTTTCATTAATTTGTGTCTTTTGGTTCATCTTCACTCTTTATGGACTGAAGACCTCCTTTGTGTTGTCTTGATTTGTGAGTGTTTCAGTATATCTTTGTAACATTACAGGAACAACCTCTACCAGAAAACAACGCCACTGTTGCCTGTTTTACTTTTTAGACACTGCATAGTTAATAGAGAGATCTTGCTATTAAGTTAAAAATTCATATTTAAGCACTGAGAACCACAAGCAGACTGCCCGTCATGCTTATGTTGTGGTTTGGCAGTAGAAATCGCACTCAATCAAAACGGAAGTTTCTAAAGAGTCGTTGAAACAAACAAACAAAAAAACCTGTGAGATGAGCTTTAATCTGTCACACATCTGTCAGGTCAGTCATATTTAGATTGACCACTTCTAACCACATCCTGCCGGCATCTCACTTGTGACTCTTATTTTGAAAGGATAATAGCAAGTGAAAAACATGGTTAGACAATATGTAAGGGATTTCAACGACATTTGGCTGCAGGATATGACAGCATCAACAAGACTGTGTGAGGTATGATGTATGATGAGGACCATTCGGAGTGTGAGGAGGAAGTGTTGTGACAGAAACTACAGGCCTCTCCTGTAGTCCACTTCCCCCCTCATCTCTGCCTCTTGTGAAACCCTGTAAACTTTGTACATGCTACTGGTTCTCTTCCTGCAACCGCCTGCAGAGTTCTGGGGGGGCTACCAACGCTGTTTTCGACTCAACTGTGAGATAAATCTTTGAGATTAACTGAAATTACAGATCAGTAAATTTGCGGTATATTCAAGAGGATGTATCTGCTTTATTTTAACATGTACACGACCCATTTATGTTGATTTCTCATCCTGTAGAGACTTCATAGATGAATTTCACGAGTCCAAATCTACATTTTAATCTAAAATGTGATTGCAAATCAAAGTTCACATCAATGCAAGCATTGTATTTTACTGCCTTGAGCTAGTCTTAATGAAAGGACTTGCTCTGAAAAAGAGGAAACTCTTTTTTGTTGCTTCTGTGAAGGAGCTGAATTTCCCTGAATAGACCTTTAAGATATGTCATCACATCCCTCATCAGGTCAAAACTGACTTTCGAGTGTTAATACCCTTTTATGGCTTGTCAAAGGGAAACTACCGAAGTGCAGTTAATCAAAGCTTGTAAAGGTGAACAGTGAGGTGTCAGCTTGTCAGAAAATTGTCTTAAAATGCTGATTTTTGGAAACAAAGCATCAAAAAGTCACACTGTGTGAAAGCATCTTAAATCTCTCTTGAATCTGTCAAAGTTTTTACAAGTACACACACACATCACAGCTGTCTGAAGGTGTGAGATAGAAAATGAAGGTGTGGTTCCGTACCATTGTTCCGGTGGGCCTCTCCTCCTCTGGTGTCCTATGTGTGACTGGGTGTGTGTCCTCAAAATCCACAGGTTGACCCCCTCAGACTGCAGCAGTCATCACACAGCAGGACGATCAGATCCAACAGCAGCCAGCAACCTACAAGACATACACTGTTACAATTTAAAATCTACTTCCTCATACTCCCACAGATGTAGTGTGTGAAACAAGAACTGCTCGAAAATAACGCACACACACACGCACACACACACACACACACACTGATGCATACACTCACCATGTAAAGTTACAGCTACTTCTGTATTTCTGTCATATTCGTAATCATCAGAGCGAGGATGAAATAATGACCCAACGTGCTGATGTCGGTGTCAGACAGCAGATCCAAAGGTTAACAACACAATTAGTCAGTCCAATTCATCTTCCCAACAGCAGACGAGTGTTGATGGCTACAACATCCACAAAATGATCATTATCTTCGACCTGTTGCCAAATGATGGTGTTTCAGTTGTGAGTTGCCGGCTCCACCCAGGTTGTGGTTACTTCACGGTGTGTTTGTGTCGTCAGAGAGGCTGCTGCCTCTAACGCCTATAATAACTGATGCAGGTTCACACAGAGGTGGAGTGTACTGTGCTGGCAGGAATGTATTTGTGGAGGTGTCAAACTGTTTTGTTTTTTCTGTTTTAAGTGAGAATATTTTTAAGTACCTGCATAGCACCTAGATCAATGCAGATCTGGTCTCATATGTTCAGGGGCGGGCTCAGAAACTAGAATAGGGCAGGCTGGGGCATAGTTTCAAAGAGGTACAAATATATCAAGACTTACTGTACATTTAAAGCCCTGAGACTGCACAACAGAAACTTCCTGAGCATATATTTTCTCAGTTTTATTTTGGATTTCTGATATTACAGAAACACGTTTAGGAGTTACGGTGGCATAGACCCTGTCCTAAACTTAAAGAAACTACTGCCAAAACTAGCCTCACAACTGTTTGACTTGGTGTGAGAGGTGGTATACACCCTGGAGAAGGTACCAGCTCATTGCAGCGACAAACAACTATTCACACTCACATTCATACCTATGGGTTACTAATTAACCTGCATGTCTTTGGACTGGGGGGAAAGTACCTGGAAAGAGCTCATGCAGACACTGAGAACATGCACAGAAAGGGCCCAGCCAGGGTTCCAACTAGGAACCTTCTTGCTGGTACTGTACACACACTAAATACACTATACACTTAATAATGATATATAATACACACATGCATATATAAAGAAATAACTAGTGCTCAGTCTGTTAACTTGTTGCGCTAAAGGAAATCAGCATCAATGCTGAGTATAAAACGATGTGTGCTCATACTTTGCACACCATATATTTCCTTTGGTCTGTGGACACAAACTAATAACTGCTGACCTCACACTGCTAACTCAGTCTGCCTATTATAGCTAGCTCGGCAGTGACAAGTGAAGTGAGGCAGCCTTTTGTACATCCTAAACACAGATACAGACATGACAGGATTAGAAGAAGTTGAGATGAGATTGGGGGTCTGAGATGGGACACGGCCAGGAGCTCAGGGATTGCCTTTGATAGGGAGATAGGAGTTTTTTTTTTTTTTTGAAAACCTCATATTTGACAAGTAGCTAGGAAGCTGTTCAGGTCCCTGATTCTTGGCGAACTAATAATGTATCAGAAAGTCATCACCAAGTGCTCACAAGTACTCCTTGTGGGAATTGTTGGATCTCTGTAAATAATATTCTAAATAGTATGGTCTGCATGGAAGGTGTCATGAGATAACTTTTGTTACAATTTGGTGCTATATAAATAAAAATGAATTGAAAATAAATAATTTGTGCAGATCAAGATCAAACTGAAGTCAAACGTCACGTTTTGAAGATGGGGCACGCTCGTGTTTTTCTGGTTGAGCTGTCCATAAGAAGTGTTCACATTTGCTCTCATCTAATGTAATCTGTGTCACCTCCATTTGTTTTGTATTTAATTGTTCTATTAATTTATTAATACTGTTCCTTAGTTACATTAGTCTCACTTCAATGAAATATTGGATTTGAACTTTGAATTGTCTAAAACTGAAGAAAGCATTTTGATGATTCTGATTTTCCAGAAATGAAAAAAAGGAACTGCAAAAGTGTCTGCAGCGATGGACAAGATTTTTTTTTTAATGTCGGAAGTACACGTCGGTGCACTGAGCCCTTCATATGACTAATACACTCACCATGAATTGACTGGGCTTATTCTCTGCCTCTTATCTAACACTATCAGTGAAGTCTACACATGTTTCTATCTTAAAGACAGTGTGTGTACACCCTCATATATACTGTATGTATATATATGATATATGTTCATACACTGACATTCAGCTGTCATGAGACATGTCTCAGCTACATTACAGACAGCAAGAAGAAGTTCTTGCTTCATCTTTTCCACGAAGGTAATCAGATCCAGAAATAGATGACACTGTCACTGATGATCTCAACTTCTGTCTGGATGCTATTTTAGCACGAGTTCAGCCAAACATCATCCTGATACAGATATAAGTATAACACACAGTGAGTGAGACGCTTCAATGACCAAATCTCATTGCTTAGAATCAACAATGCACCATGTTTAATCAATTTAATATTTCCTTTTAAAAAGATGTACATGGGGGACAAATGGATTCATCTTCTATAATATTGAACAACATACAGTACATGTCATGTTATAATTAGCATGTGAAAAACAAAACAACAATTACCGGTACTGTCCCTCTTATTTACTCAGATAAAACAGGCTCACTACTCAGTGTGAACCTTTATTATAGGCACAGGTAGATACAGAGAAAAAAAAAAGCCTTTCAGAGGCTGGAACAGGAAAAAATCTCTGACAATTACTCTTTGAAATATCTTCTGAAATGGTATGTGCAACTGAAAATGTTACATGTCAATCCATTTGACTGTTTGAGGCCCTTTGCACGATCTAATAACCCAATACTTTGGTTAATGATACCAAAAGTTATCTGTTTCAAGTTACAATTTGTTAAGGTGTTCCCACAACTTAAATGTTTGTTTAATGCCAGCAAACTGGGTTAGTTAGCAGTTGTATAGAAATTGTTACAGTACTTTGCCCAGATTTTCAGGGGCACTGCTGGCCACTTGAACCAAGTCAGGGGGTGTAAATTAAAAGCTTAAATTATGATAAAAAATAAACAAAGGAACCCAAAGAGGGCCCCTGGTGGGTGAGGGGCCCTAAGCAGCTGCAGTCTTCCACCTCAGACCAGCTCTGCAGATTGATATTACAAAAAGGCTCAAACTGATTTCTAAATAATTAAAAGCACAACTGTTAAAATGATAAGTCAATGACAACAACAGTGAACTAATAGCACCAATCCAAACCAAAGCACCACAAGAAAAAAACAACAACAACAACATTGCAGCTAATCCCCATGAAGACAAACTGTAGCTTCCTCTCTTTACAATGAAATTATGTGACATTTAGAGATACACAGAGCTGCTTTCAGCGGTGATCAGTGTGAACATTTGTGAAGAGTCCGAACACAGCAGAGTTCAGAGCACAGTGGACATCACAGTGATTACTGATTTCTGAGGCACAAAGTTTTTCTACAGGAGAAAGAGCTGAAACTGCTTTTTTCAGAAAAGGTCTCAATGAAGTCAGTTCTATGACAAATTTGGGTCAGGTGACATGCTTCCTTTTGGGTCACATAATCACCCATCTTTAAACTGGTGATTTAAAGATGGGTGATTTTTCAGGTTCTTGGTTTTAAAAATTCAGCACCCAGCTGTGATTCATTAAAGCAGCTACAATCACTATTTTTCTAATAACGATATATCAAAACAATGTGAAAGGAGAACTGAGAGAGAATTATCACCAGAATCTGCTGCTCTTTTAGCGCTTTACCGCAAGTTTCAGCTCATTGTTTGGCTGCAACTGTACTGTTTTGCTTCTCACCACTCGTACAATGTACTTTTTGTCTGCTTGCCTAGCATCAAACAGCAGACAGACACAGTTACCGACTAGCTGGTGAACACAGTGAAGCATTTAGCAGCTAAAGAGACCTATTTCCATCAGGAGTTGGTGGAGACCAAAAACAGATCTAAAAGAGTGGAAATTGGATTTTTATTCTTCAGGTGGCCACAAACATAACTCCAAATGAATGATAATGTTGCTCTATAACTCTTGGATGTGTAAATAATAAGTGTTCTCTATATTTACTTGTTTTCACTTCCCCAAGTTGCCACAACAATCATATTGGAAGTTTAAACTATCTCTAATTCATAAAAGTTTGTGGCAGAAATCTTTTACCCGCAGCCTGAATGATGGCTTCAGACAGCCGTGAAAAAACATCAGATCTGTGCCACGGAGAAATCAGATATTTTATGGGTATGTAAATCCATCCTCAGATTAGCACTGCTTCTATAAAAAGCTCTTTGAGAGCAGCATGGTCAGAAGTCATCACTGCTCCTCTCTGCTGGCAGAGCTGACTCACTGTGTCTCACTGTGCTTTGAATTTCCACTCACAGTAAAAGTTACAAGCAACTGTTGAATGAGTGGTAACGTGGCAAAAATAAACCAAAAGAAAGAAAGAAAGAAAGAAAGAAAGAAAGAAAGAAATTAACAGCAAGGTCCTGTGCTGTGGGACCTTTAGATAATGACACTGAACTGTTAAAGAAGACTTTATGAACAAGCTGCCACAGTCTGCAGCCACAACAGAAAATAAGATCATATTTGTGAAAATGTCCTGGTGAGTGAGCACTGGCTTTGCTCACATTACTAACGCAGTGTCTCGATGTGTCCTGTTCAGCGCGAAGCACCGTTTGAGTGTAGAGGTCAAGAACATTTAAGCAAACTAACCAAAAGGCAAGACTAGGCAAGACTAAGGCAGATTCACCGCAGTGAGATCTTTATAGCTTCCATAGAGACATCAAGTCAAATCACATCAAAACAAACATAAAATACACAAGTCCTCTGAATGCTGACACTTTGTGCAAATCAAACTCTGCTTGGACTTAATGAATACGTTGATACGGAACAAAGCAATAGCATAAAACAATGTGGTCAAGTAACAACTATTAGATAACATAGAAATCTTTCATTTTTATAGCATAAGATATTCCTTTTCATGGGCAAAGATATCTGAAAAAAATCATTTTCTTTACAAAGTGGATTTTTAAAGTCATAACTAAACAAATATCACCTGTTGACATACAGGTTTAAGAGAGTACTGCGACCAGCCCTGCGGCCAAAGTGAAATATAGTAGCACCAAAATATTACAACAGAGGGATCGTTTAGGAAGACCGAGATGATGGAGGGAAGTAACTCTCTCCCTCTCTTAGTCTCTCCAGATTTCAGCAGCCCTCCCTCCAGTGGAATGTATAACTCAGCTCGGCCCGGAGAGGCGTCTGATTTGGGCTGGATTCTGGCTGGAAAAAGGTCCCCCTTAACAGTTACAGGACCAGATGTCAGTCCGACAGCATCCTAGTTAGATCTCACACTCCTCTGTTAGAGGTAGTGTGTGAGGGCTGCTGTTTATGAGGCTCAGTGGGAGGGTTTTCAGGCTTAGGTGAGTGTGTACAGGACCCAAAGATGGATGCTGTGAGTTCCATGGTGTCCAGGTCAGTGTCCCTGGCAGGTCTTGCAGCACATTTGCCTGAAATATGGCCGGCTGCAGAACTTGAACCTGAGCACCAGGGGGCAGTAGGCCACAGTGTTCACATCTTTACACTCTGCAGGGAAGTCAGACATGAAACAGCTCAATTACTGCATTATAATGATATGTTTTTATGTGTTTACAGCAAAAACAGTGCAGTGATTTCATTCAAAACACCAAGAATATTTTTATTTTAATCCATGTTTATTGTTCAAATACTTAATTGGGCTATGAATTAAATTCATTTAACTAACTATTTGATAAATTGAGAGTTAAAATGTTCAAAAACATTAAGAGGTATATAAAGATTAAAATTTTTGTCACAATTGTAAACAATTTAAAAATACTAACTACAGAACGTGGCACTGATCTCTGATAACAAAGTTAACTTTCACAAGCAGACTTTCATACGTTTCGATTCAGAGGTTACGAGTTAAAGATCCAGTGTGGTCAAACATTTAGGAGGATCTGTTGGCATACATGTATGAATATAATATTCAGAAGTATGTTTTCACTCATGTATGATCATCTGAAAATAAGAATCTGGTTTTAGAATGAGCATTTCATATCTACAGAGGGAGCGGGCCCTCTTTATGGCACACGTTACGTTGCCATGTTTCCACAAAAGTGAAGAATGGACAAAATAAACAATGGTGCCTTCTTCAGTTAAGTGACCACTGTAGTAGCTTCTATATACTCGAAATGAGAGGGTGAGGTGAGAGGTATTCAGTTGATTGCAATCTGCAACCTCACTGCTAGATGGCACTAAATCCTACACACTGGACCAAAAACTGTTGAACAAATTTGTGGATTTTAAAATGAAATTATTAATTTTAAGGATAATAATTTTACATTTTGTTCAAATTGACCTCTAAATGGGAAATCTATTTTGTTATTTCTATGAAACATGAGAAGGTGCAGTGAGTGAACTTTGACCTCTGACCTTCAGGACTGTCTGTACTGATGGGCCGACTGGGTTCACATTTGCTCTTGCACTGCTGCATGGCTGCTGGCCGCTGATGTTCCAGACACTCATTGGACGGCTGGCTGGTGTGGGCTAGACACTGCACTGAACGCATCTCCTGACCCAGACCACACTTGGCAGAACACTGAGACACATAAACACACAGAACATACACATATTTCAATTGGGTGTTGTATCTAAATACAAAACAGACACTTAGATGCCCCACTAGAACAATAAACCAAAAGCCTGTCTTACCTCTCCCCAGGGACCCGTCACCCACTGAGGGGGAGGGCAGCGCTGCAGGTTACAGCGCACCCTGGAGGTGGGCCTGCCATGTTTGGGGCACTTGGATTCTGGCAGTGTGTCACTGCTCTCCCCGCTCTTACACAAGACCACACGGTGCCTGTAGCCAGGACCACAGCTGGGCGTGCACTGCAGACAGAGCGGGAAATGAAGAAAGAGGGAGAAAAAAAACATAAGACCGGTGGGCAGGGAGATGGAGGCGATGGGAGGGTGCAGCAGGGGGTCACTGCGGTCATAAGCATACAAGAAAAATCTTCTTAATCCACTCAGCAGAGGGCAGCAGCTGTACAAGAAACAAAATCAAGAGCCTGCTTAGTTCCTGTAAATCAGCTGGACATAATTCCTCTTCAGTGTGTGCCATCGCTACATTACACAAGACGTCAGAGAAAAGTTGAACACTGCAGTACTTCTGACACCATTTAATTTGATTTCAATTCATCCTGAACTGTGAGAACAGGGTTTAGTTCCAGGAACACAGTGGGATATGGGAAGATGAACTTTTCAGGCCTGCTGTAGTTAAGGACCGCAAGAGAAAGTTAACAAGACATATCTTGAAAGTGTAATTTACATGTGTGCACAGCTACAAAGACACCCTCAAACTCCTCCAGACTCCTCAAACCAATGATCGCAAATAAGAAGAGGTCCCACACAACAAGTGTAACAATATGTATTCATGACTGCAACAGCATGTTCAGTGTGATGTATTTGTCTGCTCTGTCTCTGTTATGTATTTCATGGTTTAGGTACTCTTAGTTTCTCCTGGCAGATGTTTGGGTTTCTTAGGTTCAACTGGAAAATAAACTATTGCTTCATCTGAGAGGAATTCTGCAGAAAACTCAAGTATTGGTTGAAATTCAGCCACGAGTTGACTAAAAAACATTGCAGGAGCGCATGCAGACCACATGCATGACGGGAGACGTCTTGCCTACCTCTGACCAGTCCAGGGCCAGCCATTCAGGAGGGCAGCTGTGGTTGCTGCAGGGCTCAGTGAGAGAAGGTCGTAGGGGTGTACACGCCGCGTCGTCCAGGACCTTCTCCTCCGTCCCGGAGATCCTCCTTTTGCATAACACCTCCCGTGTCCGCAGGCCACCATTACAGCTGCGGCTGCACTCCGACCACTCTCCTGTCCACCAGCTAGAGGCAGAGAAGAGTTGGTTTGCATTGCACAATGTGTCCGCATTAAATATATTAAAAGAGTATGTACAAGAGACATTCACCTTGGGGAGCATGGCTCAGTATTGCAGGATCTTTTCTTCTCTTTGGGTTTGCTCTTCTTGTCACAGAAGTGGTTGTAGACGATTGAATGATCTGTCTGCTTCCTACACACCACCTGCTGGATCTGCACACCTGACCACAGGTGAGACAACATGAGCAAGAAAAAAAAAAAGGGCTTCATAAGGGTCACAAACACGCCAGCACAAACACAAACAAGTCAGCATTCAGTCTCAGCATTCGTTTGTTATTTTGAACCCTGTGCCCCTTCCCACACATGGAATCTGCTTCATTGCTGAGATTAATTATGTGGGTAAGTTTTTAATCATTCTTTGAGGAAAATATCCACAAACATGTGTATCTCTTCCCACATGTGAATGATTGTCCTCTGGTGACAGACTACAAAAACATCTTTTGCAGTTAACTGGAAGCAAAAATAAATGAGTTAGCCCCAAATGAGCTGCTAACGTTCTGTAATAAGCACCATAAAATACCATCAAAGGAGAGATGAAATGCCTGACACTTAGTTATTTAATTCTCGTTATTTTTTATTCTCAATAAATCCACAAAAAATGTTCTGTAAAAGAGCCAGTGTATTTTTAATATCTTGAAAGAGAAAAATTAATTCATAAATCAAATATGTATTAAATAGTACGAAACCAAAGAAATGGTTCCTTTGATGGTGATGCATCATTTATAACAGGATGACAACATTTTCTGCGTTGACTTCAGACCTTTCTAGAGCTGCAGAGAAAGATTAGCACACCACGACCTGAGCTGAGAAACTACTAATGCATTTTACGCATACAAAAAAAAATAAATGCCTGAAATTATTTCATAGAAAAGATTTCAGAACCCATCCCACATTTCAATAATTTGCCACTACCTCACTCAATGCTCACCCTCCACGTTGACGTCCTCCACACCACATTAAAGCGAGTGAAAGAGTTTATTTGTCATAGCTTTGTTTGTTAGCTCTTATCAGGTAAAGTGACACAAATCATTAACTCACAAAGGCCAGAGAAGAAAAGACAGATTGCCTGAGTGTGATATCTCCAAAGCTTAAAACTGCTCAAACACACTCGACATGGACTCCATGAACACTTGAGTCTCATGGCCTCCCTGAGTCAGTGTTAGTCTACAGTCCAGATTTACACTGAAGAATTTAGGTGTGTGTGTGTTTGTACATCTATGTGAAAGGGAGAGATAGATTAATAATTAAACACAGACCTACAAAAGTCTTTTTTCATACTGTACTTTTAGTTTTACATAAATGAAAGGGTCTTATTTTGTTATGTAGTTTGATATTCAGGGTAGTGTGCTTATATTTATTAAACGAGAACATTTATAATACTTGAGTCTCTGAGGCACATCCTGCAGCTGGTTAGTTCAACTAACAATATCTATAAATCTTACAAATTAATAGGCTATATCTTCTATTAGTGACTTCAAGAAGTCTACCTGTATAAGCAAATTTCCCAAAACGTTGAATTACTCCTTTAACTACATTTAAATGTCCCAAATAACTGACTGAAAATCTCTCTAATTGGCCCAAATGGATGTTGTAGCATTTTCATCTGTAACCTTAATGTGACAGGGTTCAGTCACGTTACAGGACAACACACATCACATTATGAAGAATAACAACACTTTTGGGAGTAAAACTTTTCCCCCACAAGATAAATCATTCAGTTTTTAGATTAGGATTAAACATGTAGTGGTTATGTTTAAGGCTGCCGTTGGTGTGTGTGTTTACCTCCTGCGCAGAGAGCTGAACAGCGTGACCAGGAGGTGTAGTGCCAGGCAAAGCCAGTCAGAGGATCCCTGTTCAGTGGGGGGTTGAAACGGTAGTGGATCCCTGGGTTCTCCTCCCTCACCAGCACCTAAACATACACACAACAAAACAAACATTTAACGTGACACAATGATGAAACTATGTGGACCTGTTATGAGGTTTCTTTCCAGTCTTACCATGACAATCAGGGTCATGTTTGTTGGCCCCAGAGCTTCAAGAGTTTCTGGTGCATCAGTGGGCCGCCTGTAGTGGAAGGTAGTACCGGCAATATCAAACCTGCGTGGCGTGTCAATGGTCAGCTTCCCATTGATATAGTACTGGTCCCCTTTACTCTTCAGCACTGGGACACAAAAAGGGAGAGAGATGGGATTTGGGCACATTTTGGATTTTATGCACTTACTGGGAAGCACAAAACTGACACAGTGTGTAAAGCCATGTTAGCCATTTACAGCTAACATCTGAGAAAAGTCAATAATTAAAGTTAGTCAAGTATCTATTACACATGAATCCTAGACTTTTCTAACAATAACACCAATAGTTGTGTTTATGTAGTTAGGTGGGTCACACAGACAATGGTATTGAAAAGATGTAGCTTTTTAGATTATAGATGGGTGTGTTTCTTAAAAAACAAAAGGGAGTTCAGATTTATCTGACTGCTTGTATTACTTGGGTGAAGTTGCCATGGCTACTTTTGACTTTGGAGAATCAAAACTGAATTGGGAGGCAAGTAACGATTGACACCTCCAATGCAACAGCGTTGCTATCAGGAGAAAAGACCCAGCAGCTGCTGTTTGTGTAGTATTCGGGCACTTGGATTTGGAGCTAGTTGAATGCACTTTTGATGAGCGAGGTGAACTGTCTCCTTGCTTCTAGTGTTTTAGCTATCATTATAGTATTTGTAAGAAATGTCCTTTTAGTGCTGTAACAAGTCGGACGTGAAAAAGGCCTGCAGAGATAAACAAGAAACTCAGGTGAACGTTGGAGTATTCCAGGAGAGGTTAAGACATTCTTTAACTATTTACTTTCATAGGTTAAACAGCTGGAGTACCATCTTACCAAGGTAGTTGAGAGAGATGTTGAGTTCTTGTATGTGGATGAACACTGATCCTTTTGGAATTCTGACCACCTCTTCATAACCTGAGACACACAGACCCACACAAAGTTAAAAAATGAAAGCAAGGTGAAGAAGGGTTTATTCACTGGGCAATGCATGAGTAGTGTTTAGCTCTGTGGGACGCCGATGGACTAAGCAGAGGCTTCAGATTCCAGTTGCATTCCTGGGCAGCCAGCCTCGGCTGCCTTGCTCGGCTCTTTGCTCGAGAGCGAGAATTATGCCAAGACCCGGTCTCTACTCTCTTCTTCTTCTCTACATTCCCTCCATCTGTTTTGGTCTCTTGTCGCCTTTATTTTTACGTTCATCTCACCTCCACCTGGCCTTGCTCTGCTTTTCTCAGCTCTGCTCTGCTGTTCAGCCAGCAGGCTAGCCACTGCAGCCCTGTAAATAACTTGAGCCTCACTAGAGGAAGAAGGAATAAAAAAATAAAAAAATGAAGGAATGAAATAATTCCTTCCAGCGCTTTGACCACAAGAGGAAAGGAGAGGCTTGGCTCGTGACCTTTCTGTGAAGCTCTGAGAGGTGGGACTGGCTCTGGGTTTCAAGTTGGAGGCGTGGAAGATTAAAGGGACAGAGTTTGAGGTTTTTGGCCTCAGAGATAGACACACAGAGAGAGCAAAAGAGCGAGAAAAGTGTGTTCTTCTGTTAACAACCGGGGACCTGTGCGGTAAACAGACAGCAAAGGAGTTGTAAACCCCCGGCCCATGACACTTTAGTAACCCCTCACCGCCTACCTGAGCCACAGTCTGGACAGATGGAAAGACACTTAACGGGACATTACTGCTTCTAATCTGACAGCACAGAGCAAGAATTAAGCAACACAGCAACCTCAACTTTCACTTTAACTCATCTTTTCTCTCATCCTCATTTTTTTTTTTTTTACTTTTTACAGTGGAGGTTCAATGGTTTGGCTCAATCCCAGACCATATTTAAATCACTTGAGCAGAGAGGAGAAGCACTGGCTAAAAGCTTTAGGGGTTCAGAGATATCAAAAGCTTGTTGTAGACATGATTGAGTGATTCTGACAGTCATAAATCTTTCTGTGCCCAGAATAAGCCTCCGATCCTGGCTGTAGAAATTTTTTGGTTACAGATGAGACCAGGCTAGAGCGCAGTTGTGACAAAGTAGCAAGTTGAGTTTAGATTTTAAGGACTTTTGACAGGTTAAGTCTGGACTGTCAGATGTCAAATTAACTCAATTTATAAAGGTTTTTATTGGGAAAAAAACATTTGGTAAATGTACATCATATGTCCAAAAGTGTCTAAGTACCTTGAGCCCAGACTTCAGCCCTATCTTGCATCTTTAAGATGAATTGGAACAACCGAAGCCTTATCATCTAACATCAGTGTCCAACCTCACTAATGCTCTTGTGGCTGAAGCAAATCCTTGCAGGCAGGCTCCATGAGTTCTTGAACTGGTGGTGATCAACTTTTGCAATGCATGCTGGGCTCATTAAAGCAGCACTCCACTGTTTTCACACATGAAGGTCAGTTTATTTGTTATGAGGTGTACCAAAAACAGATGCAAAATGTCTTCTGTGACTCTGAAGGGAGGTTTCTAATATCTGAGAAAGTTAATGTGTTGTCTCCAAACCTAAGCAGATGATAGTGGCTCTGCTTAGGCTTGGAGACTACCCATTTTTAAGACAAAGCCTGCGTTAGTAAGGAATGTATGAGCCTTTACAAGGCGCAGTCTAGTTGTATGACAGACACTGTGGGATTTTGACCCACAGTATGTAAAAAAAAAGTCAGGAAATCTCGACCTTTGCTACATTGTCTCTTGCTATTCCACCAACTTTATGGAAGTGCAGTACTGAATAACCAGAGCTTTAATGATAGCACTGACCATGGATACCACCCACAGATCACAAAACACACGACTTAACAACCTCCACTTCAGCCTTACTAACAGATTTTTTAGGCCATCAGATATTTTGAGGGTAGTTGAGACCTCAGCTGGGGCTGACAGACTGGCCTGGTCACTGTGGTCCAGAGCACAGCTGCCTGGTCAGGGTGCGTCCCCTCTGAGGAATCCTGGAAGGGGGTGAGTGGTGTTGACAGTTGGGTGAGAAACTCTGAAGTTGGTGTTGTGGGGAGAAATGTAACCCAGAATAGATCCAAAAGCAGCCGGACCTCAAGCCACACTGGTTGGACCTCAACTATATCTGTCTGCCACGTGTCCCTGGGTGGCTGGTGGATAAATATATGTATATACAGAATATGGTATGTATATGTGTATATCTATTTGTGCTTCCTCGTGCGCTAAAAATTCTTCTTTGAGATGTTGGGTAGTCTCATTTGAGCATCTGTATGTGATACTGAAGTTACTTGAGTTATTGTATTTGTAGACTGTATACGGTACTAGTGTAAAGTATCCCCTATCTTATTGTTTATCCTTACAGCTGCATTTGTTACTGATTTAATAATAACTGGATTAAGTAACTCACACAGCGAGCCATTTTTATGTTAAACCTCGTGCCGTAATTTCCTCATTTAAACACATAGTTGTGGTGTACCTCAAGGTTCGATTTTGGGCCCTATTCTTTTTTTCTATGCCCCCCTTGGTCATGTAATGAGTACAGATAATGAATTGTTTTCATTTCTATGCAGATGATACAATTATATATTCTTGTAAACCCTACACAAAGACTATACTGACAAACTAAATAACCTGAATAACATGACCTTTCCCGTAAGACTTTAAAGGACTGTGCAGGAATTCACTGACATAATATAGTAATAAAAAATGTGTCCCCTGTGGTCCTGAAAAAAATGCTTGATTTAGACACAATGATGGATAAGACTAGTAACTGTTACTATCTGTAATGCCAACTTTAAATCTGGGCTGCATCAACTCTCAGCTGTTGTATATACACATCATTTATCTCCAAGCATTCATCAGAAATACCCCAAGTACAGCAGGTGCTGAAATAAATGATGGTCCTCCAGCGATGTGGAGGTTTGTTGGCGTTATCAAATAAATAACTGTAACAATATGCTGCTGTGAATAGAGTTTGCATGTGAACAGACAATTATACAATACATTTTGAATGTCTGGATCCTATCCTATCCTATGAGTATCCTAACTCATGAGGGCAGCTTTCCAACATGCATTCACAATCTACTTTCCAGAATCCAAACATTACATGTGCACATTTTTGTGACAACAGAACAATTGTATTGTATAACTTCTCATGGTAAATGGCTTACGTTAACCTAATCTGATTCTAAGGGGAGTAGAGACTGTTCCAAATCCACTTTAAACCACTCTTTGCGCCATGCCAATGAAATCAGGACAGGCAAAATCTTTATCTATATGAGCAGAGACCTCTGTGACAGCAGCTCCAAAAAGAACATTGATGAGATGACTAGTGCTGGAGTGTTTTACTTGTGTACCTCCTTCGGTCAGAGAGTCATTGAAAAGTGCCTCCACAGACACACAGCTGCTCCCGTCACCCCCGCAGATCCGGCAGCGGTCCTCGCGAACGTCCGAGCCGAGGATACGATCACAGCCCACGTGCTGCGAGAAAGGAGAAACGAGTGAGCTGCAGGGTCACTCAGGGTCATGGGTGAAGGGGCACAGTCAGTAAGTCGAGAGGTGTCAGAGGCCAGCTGAGGGATTACCTCTAATGTCTTCCAGACCACTTTTCCAAAACACAGAAATATCAGATGGTAAGTCCAGATGTGTTTTCTGATCCTGAGCAGACATAATGCTCTTAGGTTGCTAAACTCATAGCTGTCGACATAAATAAGTTTCATGATGAGCGAAGCAGGTGGTTTTACTCAAACTCTTTAACAGTGAACCAAACCTAAACAAAAGTGTAGAGAATGAATGGCAACTGCTCTTGTTCTCATATATTCATATGACAGTTGCTTATTGTAGAGAGGGATAATGAGGCTTAAGTTTATTATTACTTTTACACTGATTAGATCACAGCTCAAAACTAAATACAGGGTTGAAACTGTGATTCACCCCATGGTTATCTGGTGGCTTTATAATGTGGGTAGTCTTAAATTATAAAAGCTTGAAATGATATAGGTTCAAACTAACAGGAAGCATCTTGACTAAACTGTAGTGTGCATTTGTGCAACGCCATTTTCTTAGTTTGGCCCTATATTTAATGTTTGGTCTATATTTTGTCCAACAGATCCGGGAAAACAGGGCTCTGGCAGACGTGCCTTTCGGTCTGTAGCGGCATGTTGTGTTCAACTGGACCATCTGTTCCCAGGTTCCTCTTCTA